>NC_079892.1:11440935-11710638 GCF_024868665.1 Triplophysa rosa
TCTGAGAGGAAAGGGGCTAGTTTCAAATAAGTATAGCAGTGAACCAGGGTGTCGGTCAGAACACAGCAGAGAGCATTGGGTCAACTTAAGCCGTTTATTGGGCACACATGAACAATCATCAGAGGGGAGAGCCAGCGTTAACAAGATCACGAGGAGTACGATCAGTGTTCCTTTACTGAACCCAGAGCCATGAACCAACTGAGTGCTGTTCCGTTCCTCACTCAGACTGGTACTTTCTGAATTATCCAGGTGAATTTACTGACGGTTAAGATTGGCCGTATTTGCAACCGGGCCAGGTAAAATGTAGGTGGAGAGATTAAGATGCAAAGATGTACAGGTGTGCAGATGTGGTTTCCCTGGAACAGATAACAACAGAACTCCTAAGCATGCAGAGCTATGGTGCATAACATCCATGCAGTTAACGCATTAACAGATAACTATGGCTTCTCCCCTCATACATCTTCACAATAATATGTACATCACTCATTCCTTCATTGTTACCAAATACACCATTGACATAATGAAACAACACTCTTCATTAGCAACACGCTGACGAACAGTAACATGAGTGATTATCACAGCTATGAACAGCTGTGTAGCTAGTAGCATGTTAGCATTAACAATAAGGAACACAATCCAAGCGAACACATATAACTCTATCTGTACTCACTCTATTGGACGCACATCAGCACACTACGTTATAACCTGGCTCGGAAGATTCAGTTACAGCCTGATTTACGAGCCTGTGTATACCTCACCACTGTCCCACGCGCTGTTCCAACAACTAACGCTCTTCCGCAATCGCTCCGGATGAACGGTGCTCACTTTCATAATAAAAGCTCCTCTGGGAACAGTGAATATCCCCACATCATTCCGGCGTGTTAACTCCTCAGCTTGGGTCTTTTGCACAATTATTACCATTTGTATTTCATATTATTCAGTGCACATAATCAGAATAGTCCATGGTCTGCTAAAAGTGTCTAGGATAGACAACCACATGAAGAGTTCATTTGCAAACATACATTTGTTTAAACGATATTATTTGTAATGCAAAACATATAAAAACTGAGATATTTTTGCAAATGAACTCTTCACATTTACTTCAAGGTGCTCTGTTCACACAACAGCTTACAGTCACAGCTCTAAACATGAATGAACAACTATCAAACTTGTATACTATCTGCACAGGATGCCTGTAACCATAGTGACAGATTTAAATTGAAAGATTGCACATTTATCAACAAAGTATTATTTATTTTTTACACAAGAGGTTACACTGTAACAACAACATTAGGTGTAATACTATCTGCAGTGCTGTACTAAAAACCAAACGTAACACTCACATGCCTCCAGTATGTTACACAAGAAATCTGGCGTTGCATTGTGGCGTGCGTCAATGAATGCTTGTAGACTATCACATACTGTAGCGCAGCTATTGTGTAGATGGATCGGCTGCGCAAAACATTACGAAGCAGTTTACCGTAAACTCCGTGCACTCATTAGCACATTTATAGTTATGGGGAGTGACGGGTGACGTGACAGACAGCTAGTTGTCCAGTACGATTACAAACCAGCGGGCCTTTACTTGTTTCTTACTGTAGGTTGTTTTAAACTTTCCTGTAGCTCAGTGGTAGAAGCATGGCGTTAACAACTCATCGGATCTAGACGAATCACAATAATGACCCATTTTGGATCCAAAACGGCGAATTTCGCTGAAAGGTGACAAGTTGGCATCCTATGGGGCAAGACAGCTCGCATTTATTCAAAATGCTAAAGAGTACATAATATGAGATCATGAAAATGACATTTCATGCAGTGTGTAATGTTGCCGTGTTTGAAAGTAAGCAGTCTGCCAAATTGTAAATCCGAAGGTGAATGAATAACAAAGTTATTGGCTTGGAAAAAAGGGAGTCGACTCCGAATCACGCAAGGGAGTCGTCCCTAGTCCGATTCGCTAACCGCCGTGGATTTACGTCACTACATATAGTCCCCGCCTATGTTTTGCTAGGACTGCCCGTGAAAACTTCACTCTTCTCGCCCAAACACTGTATCTCGTGAGCCTCATTCGCAGTAGACCAATCACAGCAAACTAGACCATCTGACTAATCACATCAGACTAGGCTAGCGGAAATGAGGGGATTAGACGGATGAATCACGGAACAAATCATTTGAGAGTCAGTCAAGACGTAAGGTAAGAATAACTGCCTATTACGAAATAATAGTGTTTTTACACCTATGTACATAAACTTGTTGTTGGACACTCCATAAACCAAAGTAGGACCTTAAAATCCCTAGTTATGTACTCTTTAAGCAATCTAATGACATAGATTCAACATTTGTTTACATACAGCACCAATGATAATTCATGTGACAGGAACTGACCTAACCAACTGTTTTTTGGGATCCAGGATGTTCAGCAACTTGTCGGCATAAACCTTCTTGGAAGCAGTAAAGAGAATGATCTGAGGATACAGATTGACGGGATGTTTATAAAATGGATATATAAATGGTGACAGGCTAAAATAGTTGATTAAATGTAGTCAACATGTTAAATGTTAAAAACGTTAAATGTAGTCAACACAACATGTGTATTATCCTC
Organism: Triplophysa rosa; assembly: GCF_024868665.1. Lineage (NCBI taxonomy): Eukaryota > Metazoa > Chordata > Actinopteri > Cypriniformes > Nemacheilidae > Triplophysa > Triplophysa rosa. The sequence continues at coordinate 11,443,535 of NC_079892.1, forward strand.
CAACCATGCTGTAAAAAGGGACCATTTTTGGGGGTCTTAACTGCTACAATATGATTTTCCCCATACTCTACTAAATGTTATGTACAAAACACAGGACACCACAATAAACAAATATTGTACAAAACACGAGTTGCAATAAAATGACGGAAAAAAACAGTTACCTCATAAATCTGAGACATACGTTCCAAGAACTCTCTAAAGAACGGCCGTAACCGGACGTAAACCTTTGAGAATTAGAAATGAATCACCGTTACACACACTATTGACAAGTTATATACTTATGAAATACTGATCATTTGTTACTACCAGATGCAGCCATTTTCTACCATACCTGGTAAATTACATCTTGGAAAAGTACAGGGAAGGTCAGGGCTGCATCCTCCAACTCATTTAGGCTGCAGTGGACCAAAGTCTCATCCTGTAAGAGGACGACAGTGGAAACTCAATTCTAATTGGATAACGCATCTATAAACAGGAGCTTGCATCAACCATTAACAGGTAGAGAATTTAAAGCAGACGTACTAAATCCAAGACGAGGGAGAACTCGGGTGTGCTCCTGGTTTTCAGAGGCAGCGCTGGTTTGCGGGTTAGCTGCTCCTCGGTCAACGGTGGCACGTGTTTGATGAAGAAATACCTGTGAGGTATGATCAAAAATCAGCAGTCAGCTACCCATTGTATATATATATATTCTTTTTTTGAGTGTTCAATTTGGTCACGTTCACTCACGGGTCAAAAACTTCCCACTCTTCTTCGTAAGTTCCTTCAGCAGGAGGCGATGGGGGGACGTCAGGGTAATTGCTGTTGGATCCTACAGCTAAAGAGGAGTCAAAAGAGGTCAAAGATCTTTCATTCACTGAGAAAAGTATAAATGATCAACTCAAGTTTATAATTGTAATAAACAACAGCGCAAAACCATACGCATATCCCAGAAACTCACCAGTGAGAGGTGGCATATCGGACTCTGTGACGATCTCTCCTTCCTCCACTGTTGTGTCTGCGTGAGGCAGCGTTCTAGGGTTTAGTGCAGGGTCAAAGGTCAGCTCTCTGCCATCAGTGGTAGTGCTGGTAGGGGTTTCCTCAAGCTGCTCCATGTCAAGTTGCTTTACGATTTCTTCAGCCTCCACTGCCTGGCCTGGGGAGTCAGAGCCTGCCGTAGCTAGAGGACGATCGGGAGTCAGGCATGGGTTCAAAAAGTCTACATATCAAAAGGTGCTTTATGAAAGGACACATACAGTCATTGCCTGACAAGTGACGTCACAATTCCTTACCGTTTTTGTTGGCTGGCGAGAAGAAGCTAAAGACAGGAGAGAAGATGGTTCCCAGGAGGGTAGTGCGGGTAGGACTGTTTGGAGGCTCTGCCTGCACCTCCAGCTTACCGTTGGGCTTCACTGGTTTACTCTGACCTGTCATGGTATCTGAGCAAAAGAATATGAAAGACACAGTTTTAATGCAAAATGAAATGCCATTTACATATCAAGGTCTTAAAACTTCAGTAGAAAAACACTTGACTGGTTTAGTGCATGAAACATTGACTGCATCATAAAAAGAGAGCTACAGCTTACCTCCATTGACAGGGCCTTTCCTGCGAGTTCTGGGGTTGGCTCTGCTGGGCAGATTTCCACCGGTCGGAGTGGATGTGATCAGATTACTGTCCGAATCACAGTCTACACGGCTCCTTTTAGCAGGAGTGCACTGCTCCACCTGACATTTAGAAACACAACTGAGATCAAACTGCGCAAATCCATCCCCAGCACAAGTGACAATCAAAGCACACTCCTAACCTTGACCGCATTGCCTCTGATGAACCGTTTGATGGTGGAGAAAATGCCCGTGTCTCGTTTCTGCATCTTGGCGTCTTCTGAGGCCAGACTGTGTTCCACCTCGGAGTGCTTCCTCTTGGTCTTGGCGGTCCGGGCGGACGGGGTGGTGCTCCGCTGCTGAGATGCTTTACGCACTCTCAGCCTCATTGTCCCAAAAGTCACATGTAAGACTGAGGAAAGACAACGTCGGCCAAGAACCACAATAAGTATTGCTTGAATACATTCAGACTGTCGGGAAGATTTCAAAAAGCATTAGTAAGAAAAGTAAAATTCAATATTGCCAAATTAATAACGCCCAACGTAGGACATTCAGATGTCAGCACGGCTGTTAAAGTGGGAAATTCCATTTGTGAGATCAGTCATGGCAACTCAAGGAAAACAATCGGATCTCTCCCCTGCTGCCATTTGACAAGAAAGGTCTCCGCAGCACCCTACCGCTCTCTTCTCCAGTGTCACAAAAAGAAGGGAAACAAATAAGCATTACCCTGAACTACTAAACAAATAAGCATTACCCTGAACTACTGAAGCCTATGAAGGGTTAAAGCTGGGGAGACCTGACCTTGCTCTGAAGTAGATTTGAATATAGAACAAAAACTAACAGATATGATCAGATATTATCAATTAATTTTAAGACTTGCATTTGCTATAATTATTATTAGCATATTAATATCATATTTCTAAAATTCTGAAGCACAACCTGTAACCAAGTTTACAGTAAACTCCTCCTGCAAACAAATTTTGTAAAAAAAAAATGTAACCATATTTAACTTGTATACATTTTTAAGCAAATAATTTTACCATCATTTGGAACATCAAAGCTAAATTATAAAAAAAATTGGAATTTTAATAACGTTGTACAATAAAGTTATTTGCTTAGTTAGTTGACACAAACTGGAAAAGCATATTTTTATTATATTTATTGATATGTGTAGTTAAAACATAATATAGTTAATTTAACTGTTCATTGTCCATGTTTTATCACTGTGATTTATGCTGCCTTGACATGCTCTCGGAAATTCACGTTTTGATTTAGTAACATTTAAAGTATTTAATAACATTAAAACATCATTAGTAGCATTAAAACATTACAAGTATCTGATAACATTAAAAGAGCACCGTTCCATAAATTATTTCCGGTTTAAAGTGGGAATTATTGAATTTCCGAGAGCATGTGAAGGCGGCATTAATGTTATCAGACAACTGTGGATTTAAAAAACATATAAATAGTTAAAATTTACAGAAACCTAGAAGTAACACAAAGCCCAAACCCCCGTAATCATTCATCACAATGGGTAAAACCAAAGAATAGACTGCAGTTCTGATGGGCAACAAAAGATTTTTGAGCTACACAAAATAGAAAGAAGCTTTAAAGAAATAGTTAAAACAAAAAAATTCTAATTTCCAACATCAGGGCAATGAGTAAGAAGTTTTAATCGACTGGAGATGTTGCAAATCCGCCTGAAAGAGAATGTGTGTCTATATTGTCTTAATGCACAGTGAGGAGAAGTATTTGAGTGGCCAAAGACCCTCCAAAGATCACAGATGGAGAATTGCAGAAATTATTTTAATTTTGAGGTCACAAAGCATTTAATAAAAATAAAGGAAAACTGCACCTCCACCACCACAAGTTGTTTGGGACACTGTTCAAGAAACAAATCTGTTGCTCTCATGCAAAAATAAACTCCACCATATTAATTTGCCATACTGGAACTTCAACCAGGACTGGGTTCGATGGCCATATGAAGTTTTGAGTTTTTTTGGCAGCAAGAACACAAGATAAGTTTGGTGCACACAGGGATAAAAAGTGCCCCATATCCACATTTAAATATACTGCCGGAACTTCATTGTTCTGGACCTAATTTTATACCAGAGGTTCTGTACATCTTGTTTGTATTAAATACCAACAGATAAAAAAATCAAAACCGGACTTGCTCTGCTAGAAATCTTATAATGGGTTGTGGTTAGATCTTCCATCAGCACATTGGTTCAAAACAAACATCCAAATCAACAAAAAAATGACTCACTGAACACAAAATCAAGATCCTGCCATATCCATCCCAATTCCCTGACCACTATAGAAAATGAGTGGGATGAACTGAAGTGGCAGCACCGACATTTGAAGGATCTGGAGAAATTCTGTATGGAGGAATAGTCTAAGATCACTTGTCATGTATTCTTCAACCTCATCGGACATTATAAGAGAAGACTCAGATCTGTTTTTCTTGCAAATGAAGGTAGCAAAACGAATTAAATGAAGGGGGCTGATAATTGTGGCCAGTGTGTATTAGAGAAAAACATTTATTTCATAATGTGATTTCCCCCTACTTTAAATTGGTTTACTTCAATGAAACATTGGATTTTTGTGATTCTTTTAAATAAAAGATCAAACGGAGAAACAATGCAGATTTGTTTTCACAGCATTCTTTGCTCATATTTACCAAGGGGGCTAATATTTTTGTCCCCAACTGTATAACGTTAACACCGGTGCATCGAGAATGCCACACTGCAGTCTCAATCTAATTCGATGTGAACACAAGTTGGACATACATTATTATTATTATTGTGAGAAACAACCAGCTGGAGATAAATACGAACGAAAATGTAATGCTTTATTTCTAAAATCTATTGGTATGTAAACGAGAAAAAAACATGCGAAAGACTTCAGATTGCGTTCCAGGCTCGTGTAAGAAGTGGGCGGGGGTGAAACATGTCTCCTTCATAACCCGCTTCTCTGTTGAACCCAAACAAATGTGGCTTCCATTAAGCCCGTCAATCTCTTCACATAAATATTCCACGCTCTAAAGTGTATTATATTTACGACTCGATGGAAACATCGTTAGAAAAATCCATGTTTTTGAGTATTTAGTGTAATTTGGCAGAGCTCCCGCCTCCGAGCTACAATATTTGCTAAAAATGGTCGCGCTTAAGTTAGCCAGCGAATCAATTAACGTTAGTCGTTTTGACAACTAAACAATTAAACAGTTGACAACGGTCGACTCACAATTGGCCCGCCGCCGCTGAGCCTCCCAAATCATGTTTACGCATTTAAACATGTTTTCTTTTAATGTAATTATTTGCGTCTGATGGCGTTTGTAACGCTAGCGGCTACAGCTAACAGATGACTTGGTGGTTGTCTCGCGACACCCGCGCTCTGCGTCTCGTAGCTCGCGCTCCGGCGCACGAGCTTCAGTATACGCAAAGGAGCACAGAAAAATACAAATGCATATTTAAATAATCTTAATAATTGTAAATAGGGTTTTGTATAAATACGTCATGCTGCAGTTGCACCGTGTTGTATTAATCTGCACGAACAACATGTTCACGCACACAGAGGGGGCGAATCATGAAGACGCGAGATTTCAAAGCGCTGCGACCGTGGCGTAGGGTTAAATATTTATTTTTGCATGATTGTGGTCAAAACAGATTCGGTTAAACACTTACATGACAAGGGTCGCAACGGCACGATCCAGAGATGGTTGTGGATCTGGCCACAGATGCTGAAGCGGCCCGCGCGTGTGTCAGTCGTTGAGTTCTCCGCTGAGTGTGAGTCACAGAACGGCGGACAGATCTTCTACAGCTACTCGGGACGCCATTTCCCGCCTCCTCTCAGAGGGATTCTCGCGAAGGACCCGGATAACGCTGTAGCGCAGCGCGCATGCGCGAACATTTTGGAGGGAGGCTTTCGACTTCTCTCGGCGCTGCCCAAACCGATGAGAACCGATCGGCGTGTGACATCGAAGTAACGCGAGAGTATACATTCTTGTTGAATTTTCAAAACTGAAAAATAAAAACAAATATATCGACGTAATTCTCATAAATTAGGCTGCCTTTAGCCATGATAGGAAGTTCAAAAATATTTTAAATATTTCAAAATAAAGAGGCATGACTCTGGATTCAATATAAATGTAGATTAAATACATATTTAAATGCACATTTGTCTGTTTGGTTCGGTCAGCTATACTAGTAACTTATGCATAAGGATTACATTTCAAAACAAGCATGTTATAATAGCTAAATAGCACGTGTTGAAGAACAGATCCTGTGTTTCCAAAATAAACACACTGGTATTGATCATCAAAACTCTCTCATCTTCTGATATTCTGGCAAATTTGTTTCTTAACTAGGCTACCTGAAACCTCCCTAAGGGATATTATATTTTTAATCTTTTTAAGTTAACACAAAATGTTTGGCATCATGTGATTGACTGGCCATTTATCCAGGGTGTTTCCTGCATACAACCTGAGATGCTGATCCAGCTCTCCCTGCGACCCTCGCCTGCAGTGGATTTGGAAAATGGCTTTTTTGCATTGGGTTTAAAGAGAAAAAACACAGATGCAATCAAATCTATGATTTATTTTTTATTTATAAAAATGGCATATGATTAGTATGAAACGCTTATAAAATGTCATTTTAATGATCATTATTTATGCATGCCATTTTTTGCCATAGCCAAAATGCTATTAAACATAAAGGCAATTTAAATCAAAACCCAACGATTTAACTAAATGTCACTGCATGCTTCTCTTAATGCTATTAGACATGTATGCATCGACTACCAGAAATAAACAAGCTCCTATCTGGGCCCTTAAGACACAAATATCACAATCTAGAGCATTTTGTTCCTTTAAATGTGATATATGTTCCCATGGTTTTCTCTATTTCATCCCCAGATGCATCATGGTCCGGTATGGTCCTGGTCCTCCCCAAACTCCCCTTAAGAATGAAGGGGACCAAAGTCACATCATTTTGGGCATCAGCACATATGAAGGCAACTATACAAATGATCCGAACTTCATTTGTACTCACTTGAGAAGGCCATGCCAATACAGGTGAGGCATGACATCGGCTTTCATGTGGTACATGATCCTGCTTTCTTTACTTTGGTCCACAGGAAAGGTTTCTAGCGGCTGCCCGTCATAATCAAATTCTGCCAAGATGACGGTGTTGTAGCTTGTGACCAGTGGGCATGAGGTGTAGCCATCATACTAAGAAGTAAAGTATTTTGGAAGTATTATGGAAATGAAAAGAATTGTTTGTTTACATTTGAAATATTAGTAACAAATCAATTTAGTTTGTGTTATTTATGTTTTTAGTAAACCTGTATATTTTCATAATAGCATCCTATTCAATTTAGATTGTTTGGCCACCCAAACAAGACTACAGACTTTAAAAATACTGGAAATGGATTGGGAAGGGAAATAATCTAGTCGTATAATATAATCAGCAAGTACGTGACCTTTGAAGTTTATATATAACACACTTACCATCTTGTCTGGTGTCTGTTTCTTCAGAATTCTGCTGACAGTTCGGTCAAGCACTGAAGACTGTGCAGCTGTAGACAAATATAACCAAAAATGATCTTACTGCTCATCACATTTAGCTAAAAGTCTCTCACCAGACAAATTTGTTCCCATCAATAGTGCACAGGACATCACCTCATAAGATACTAAATACTGAAATAGATTTTTACAAGTTTAATTATTAGGTTTTTATACCTACTGCTGCCGCCGTTTTGGATGTTGGTAGATTTGTGCAATCTCCGATACCAAATACGTTTGCGTACTTTTTATGCTGAAGGGTTTCCTTATGTATATCCAACCAACCGGCCGCGTCGTCCAGCGAGGAGCCTTTCAGCACTGCAGGTGGTCCCATCGGAGGTGTTACATGGAGCATCTCATACTACAACCCAAACCGTACAGTGAGGGAAATCATTATTTGATCCCCTGCTGATTTTGTAAGTTTGCCTGCTTACAAAGAAATGAAGGGTCTATCATTTTTATGGTGGGTTGATTTTAACTGATAGGAGTACTTTCTTAAAGTGACAGGACTAATCTGCGGTCCATATAGGCACATAACCAATATGTGGAGCCAGAATTCTTGCTGGTTGGTAGGGGATCATATACTTATTTCACTGACTGAAATGCAAATCAATTTATAACCTTTATATAACATTTTTCCCCTGATTTTTTAATATTCTGTCTCTATCAGTTAAAATAAACCCACCATAAAAATGATAGACCCTTCATTTCTTTGTAAGCAGGCAAACTTACAAAATCAGCAGGGGATCAAATAATTATTTCCCTCACTGTATGTGAGACACCCAATCTACTGTAAATTTAACACAACTGTTGTTTTTTTATTTAACAGTGGCTACCTTGATAACGTTTGTTTCTCCAGGCTTGTCAAGATTCTCAAAAACGGCTTCTTGTTCGTCCGCCCTGACCTCGATTAGGTTTTGTCTGAGATTTACGTTAAGGTCCCGTTTCTTCACAATCTCCCACAAAGCGTCTGCATATTTTTTGACACCGAACAGCACTGGCAAGGAGGTGTTGAATACAATGTTGGCTTTGGACCTTTTTCCTGTCTGAAAATGAAACAAAACATGATCATTGGTTATGTCACTGGAGAAGAAGAGAATGATTGAAATGTCTATAGGAAAGTCTAAATTAGTCTACCATGAATCTAATTTTATCCTTAGTTTTTGTGAAATGTTTATTACTGCATGATGTCTTCATAAACATCACACCTTTCTCAGGAAGGCATCGGAGAGATACATGATCTTTTGAGGAGCTCCTGCACATTTCACAGGGGTGTTCGGGAAAGTGAACAACGCGTTGCCCTCCTTAAAGTTCTTCAGTGCATTCCAGGTCTTGTCCACCGTTTGCAGTGAGTAGTTCGAACCGATTTTGGGATGTTTAAAAGCTTCCGGCAGTCCTTTAATCTGTAATGAGCAGATGCTTATAATTTTCACTTATCAAAACTTTACAAATCGTTGCTGTTCTTTCGAAACCTCGGATGTCCAGATTCATTGTTTTTCAGGAAATGGAAAAACACAGTACTTTTTAAATGATTAAATACTGTGTTGTCAAAGATGAGCATTTTTTAGCACATTTTACGGCACTTTTCTTTGGCTAGATATTTGCAAAACCCAGTAACAAACATAAAGGGTGACTAATAATAATGATTTATGGCAAAACATTAAAATCACCAAATATGGATACAACGTTTCAGAAGGACAGCAGCGAAATGTATCTGTTATTTGAGCGTGACAACGGGTACAGTGTTAAATTTCTCTGCATACACTGTATCTTGCGAGGTAGTTATTAAACTTGAACTTTGATATCAAATCTGGCAGACATGTAATTACCGCTAGCGATATTAAAATGTTAACTTCCTAGACTGATGTGGCAACAATCTGACACCACACCCAAACCTTTGCCATAAAACCAAGAATGTTTCCTGTTGAACAACATATTTTTTCCAACATAGGTTTGATCACCAACCAATAATTCTTTATATCAAAATTCTCAACGGGGGGGGGGTGGGGGGGCGGCTTACTTCCAAGGGGGCAAGATGATGAATATTTTTAAATTAAACAAAATTAGCAAGTAATCAATTTTTATAAGAGATCTTTATTATTATTTGGCCATTTTTATAATGACTAAATGTTTTTCAAGTTAATGTAAAGGTCTAAAATATTTCATTGAGTAGAATTGTTGAGTTTTTGTGAGTGGGAGGGGGGCCTTTGAATATTGTTAAATACAATAGTGGGGGGGCCTTAAAGTTTAAAAGGTTGAGAAACCCTGCTATATAGACCTTATGATAATAAAACAAATGCTGCTGTTCATACCTTCTCATAGTGAAGCTCAAGACCAAGAGCTACAATCAGATAATCATAGGAAATCTGTGGAAAAATGAAAAAAAGAATGTAAACTTGACTGTCACAGAGATTTTTTTTTATAATTTTGCAAAACAAAGTAAAACCCTTGAGTTCTGACAGTTTTTATGCAACACCCTCGTGTAGATTCATATCTGAAGTTATATCTACTTTAAAACTTCAATTACTTTATAATGACACGCCTTCAGGCTTCAATAAAATGTGCAATGTCATCACACGGTGCACGATCACTATGAACACAAAAAAAAAACCTTTTCACTTTAAGTGATGCATTTCACTTTTCATTTCTTTCGACGCTAATCCTATGCAGAAAAAACAAACCTTACCATTTCATTATAACAGCAACTGGCATTCTGCAGTCACCTTACTGTCGCATACCTTTTTTCCAGAGTCTGTCCGGACGGTGTTGTTCTCAGGATCAAATTCGGCCACTTTGGACTTGACCCACTTTACACCTGAGGGTATCACGCTAGCTGTCGGTCGTCCAGAGGAAGCGACACTTTTAGCCCCTGCACCAACTAACGTCCATATAGGCTGGTAGTAGTGCATCTACAACAGAGTAAAAAGTGAATTAACCGTAATGTTTAAGGTCAAATTTTTTTTTTTATGCATGAGACACTTTGAGCATTAGACTGAACATCATATAATTTGCTTGTCATGTGCATGTACTGTATATACAGTACGTTCACGTATGTAAATGTCATCGTGACAGTGCATGTCCATACAGTAAACAGGAACTTGTACGTGACACGGGATGCCTCCAGAACACCAGGCTAAAACAGTAGGGGTCTCTTAAAGGGACAGTTCAGCTAAATATGAATCATCTACTAACCCTCATGTCATTCCAAACCTTCTTTTAATAAACAATAATGGAGACCTTAAATGGGCACAGTAAATGGTAAAGGGCACTTTGATGCGGCATACCTCACTGGGCTCAACAATGGCCACGTTTTCCGCACCGACCTTTCTTTTTATACGTGCGGCCATCGCTATGCCACCGCTCCCACCACCAAGCACTAGAACTTTATAGTGGTCTTTAGAGGCCAAGCCATAGCTGGTGTGAATCTGTGAGTTGAGCACAGAGAAAGCTCGGCCGTACTGCTTCGACACCAGCAGCTGTGGACGAACAGTGCCTGCCATGGCCTGAGATTATGTACTGAAACAAGAGAAGAAGAAATATGTAAACATGTTCTGCAACCAACAGAGCGCATAACTGAGCAAACGTACACTGCAGGGAAAGAATTTAAACAGTTACATGCATGTTGAAATAAAAATTGACAACCCCACAGTAAAATTCAGCTTAACCCCGCTGGTAGATGTTGTTGTGGGCTCCCCACATGCAAAAATACTGCACAGTAAAATCACCAGTGTGAGTGTACACTCACAGTGTATATACAGTATAATCCACACTCTCGAAGTGTGGATTATATATACACTGTGAGAGTTAATTTGACCTTTTTTAACACTGGCGATTTTGCTGTGTGCAATATACTCTAGTGTTTACTAGAGTGTGGCAAAATTCCCAGAAATTTCTAGTGTTTTTGAACCTAACCATAATAAATATTCAAGTATTTTCTACAGTATTTAGTTCAGTTTATCAATTTACTATGGTTAATACTACAAAATATTATAGTACAATGAAAAAGTGTAGTTTACTATAGTAAATACTAGGGGTGTGGTAATATCAACTGTGATATCAAAACCATAACTATTGATATCAGGTTAATACTACATATCGTTGCTGTGCTTCTAAAACCATCTCCGTATTTTGTGATTTAGTTTTTTATTAAATCATTAGTTATAATCACCCTTTAAGTATGTTACTGGGTTTTGCAAATATCTAACAAAAAAGTATTAAAAAGGGCTTGTCAACTTGGACAGCACAGTATGTAATCATTTAAAAAGTACAGTGTTTTTTCTGTTTCCTGAAAAACAGTGAATTTGAACATTCGAGGTTTCAGAAGGACATTGGCGATGTATGACTATACCGTAAATTATATTTCAACACCGTAAATAATTTTGTCTTTAGAGAACCAAAATGGTTAAAAACTCTCCCTACACTCATATTTTGAATGTGATTCTTTAGTAAAAAAAATAAAAATTCAATCAATCAAAAATCAACAATGAATTTTACTAGCATTATTTATTTATTTAAAAAAATCAATAAACATCTCAGTTATCATGAATTATTTTGGCCACGATAAACACAAACATCTGTTACTGTGACAACCCTACTAAATGCTAAAGTATACAACTAATATACGTTATACTTTATAGCATTCTCTTATTTTAAGACTAACATTTTCTGATCATGATATAAATGACAGAAAGTAGAGAATAGATATTATTAGAATAACTCACGGTTTTAAAATAACATAATGCTGAATAATAATTTATTAATACTTGTCAAAACCACACAAAAGTATTTATATTTGAAGTAAGGTGAAGCCACGGCACCTGGCCCTTCACCACATTGGCTTAAGGCTAAAATACACTACAAGACTTTTGCTCAGATTTTCAGTCTGGACTTGTTGCAGAAAGTCTGTGCCAGTCTGCAGATTTGACCAGTTAGTGTGTTTCTATCTGAATCTTTCAAAAAGTCTGCAAGTGTGTGATGTCTAGTTAAAAAAAATCTGTTCAGATTCTAAAAGTCTTGTAGTGTAACTGGTTAACTAAAACACAAAAATCTAGAGCTGAAGTAATGTAATGTGGATAATAATACTATAATTTGTCCTTAAATACATCCAAAACACCAAATCTAAAATAAGTTTACATTATTTTAGACCATTTAGTCATTTAATTTACATGCAAATGAATACAAGAATGAATGGTATTCTACACACACAGATTACACTGCATGCGTGTATCCACTGTGTAAATGAAACACTGTAATACACTCTAACAGACAATAACGTTCTTACTGTCACAGTTACTACAGCTGAGTCATGATGATACCTTGCATAGTCCAGATGCTTAAAATCTCGTGCGCTGCTCATTTAGATGACCTTTAAAAGCTTCATAAGCCCCCCCAAAAGATGTCCGAAATAGCAGGGTTTATATTTTTGCACGCATTTATGGACAAATCGACTTTAGGGAGCATTAAAATGTCTAGGTAGGCAGCACACTAGGTTTTGAGACACAGCCTATAAAAACAGAATGTAAAGTCTAGTGTTTGACTGTAACTTTAACAATAACATGTAAATTGACGTTGAAGTAGTCTAACGTTACATGAAAACGTAAAAACACGGCGTGCGTGAAAAGTGCAGATGCAATTTTGTTGCCATAATTAAAATGAAATGTCGTTTACCATTCATATACCGTGCAAATGCGTATTTTAATACATGTCGAGCAGTTATTGCACAAGTGAAAAACAGACTTACCGGAGTCGATTCTCCGTATATTACACAAACCTGTGGCTGTTACAGTAACCGATAATAACCGTGACGCTGTGTGGGTGTTTTCCTGTTTGACCGAGACCTAACGTTACATTTGACGAATGTGCTTTACTATTCGACACTCGTGTTGCTTGTTAATGTGCCTGTATTTAACCTTTATTTGTGTTATTTGTCGCATTATAGCATGCCATGTCACTTTCAAGAGTAGTACAATGTGAAATGCAGGAACTTTGTGTGCACGTACACCACGAAACACAACTAGACTGTATAAAACAGAGAATGTCAACAACACAAGTTTATGTTATGCTTCCGTGTTCGTCCAGAAGGTGTCACCACACGTACTGCTAACTCAATTCCTGGAGGGCCGCAGCTCTGCCCAGTTTAGCGCCAACCAATTCCAACCCACACCTGTTTAGAGGTTTATAGTAATCCATCCTGAAGACCTTGATTAGATGAATCAACAAACCGTCCATCTACAAAGACTAACATTGCCTGTACAAAGTAAATCGACTTTAATTTTAAACACATCATTCTACATGATGGGATATATTTCAATGGTTTCAGTTAATGGTGCTGAGCGTTTTGGCATCAATTCTTATATTGATGAAAAAAGTTAATAAACGTGCTTTATTGCTGTGATTTACAGTATTTAAGCATATTAGTATCACATTACGTTCGTTTTTCAAATAGTTTACAGCCGTCAATCACGCTCCTATGCCTCGTGTTTCAAATGCGTCATTAACTGAAGTAACGGATAACGTTATAATACGATTTAAAAACATTCTTATTTAAACTGCGTTCAATTTTCACAAAATTCAAGGGTTTCCTCACGTTTTATTCAAAAGTACAAACATGTTTTCAGAATAGCACGTTTTGAGGTAGGCTATTGTCTAGCGTGTCTCGTGTACTACCTGCAAGACGATTGCGCGTGTGTGCGTGAACGCGCTTCTGTGTGGTAGTGGTAAAGCAAGATCGAGCGACAGAGAAAGAGGGATATTTTGTGAAGCTGTCTGGTGATGATTTCTCCCGTTTATTTCTTATGGACGCGTAACTCCACCCTGATCTCTGTCGTGGAGCCATAAATGAATGAATGGAGCATGTTTTCGGTAAGTGCATGATTGTTTATTGTATTCATAACGGATCACGATATTGGCTGTACGTTAGCTGTATTGATGCGCGGCGGTTTTCAGCGATAAGCGATACACCACATATGACTGTGTGATGGAAATGCGTGTCATTCAATGGGACGCCGCAGATCTTAAATAAAAGGTCAATTTTTAGTGTATTTTATTCATTTTACACCTATTCTTCACTATCCCACCTAAGATTCATAATGCTTTTTATGGCACTACACGAGTTGGCTGTTAGTCATATTTAGTTAAGTCTTTTGATATTGTGTAATTAGTTTGATACATTTTATATAAATAAATAATTATTAATATAAGTTTCTATTAAAATAGACCAACATAGCCTAAATGCATGCTCAATTATATTCATTTTAATATAACGTTAGCGTAATACAAACTGCATTTTTGTAGAAGCCCTTTTGTTATGATGTTTGTTTTTCTCTGTAAAGTAACTGTTAGGCTATCCCATATGATTATATTTTAGAAACACATTTGTTATTAAATTTAGATTTTTAGAGGATGATATTGTTCATACCCTCAATAGTCGTCTATTGACAGTCCCTGCCATGTGTTATGTTGAGTGTTTTCTTCTATAAAGTAACCCTGTTATCATTTTTTGGGGAAAAACATGTAATTCAGATAAATTGATTTTACATAACACTATTCATAGACTCTATAGTTGACTTTATTTTGGACCGTGAAGTTCTTTGGGTCAGCATGTCAGGTGCCTTCAGCTCATGACTTGAATTTTGATGGATTGACTCTAGCAGCGTTTTCATTTTCAAAGGACCTTCCCGCACACCGAGAATACAACATGTCCACGGCCGTAATAATAGGCTATCCCACCTACAGAAACCTTTCTTCTCTATAGTCACCTTAAATAATCTTGTCACGCAAATCCACCATATGGCAGGGAACTGATCACCTGTGTTTACTGCATGCTAGCCTCGGCGCAACCCCCCAGCCCTGCAGTGTTCCCTATGGCGAGGCGTGTTCTCAGAGATCTGACGGGTTTCCACTGGCTGCAGGTCCGTTGGGTTCTCATTAGGGTTTTGTGTGGGGGAAGATACCCGGTGTGCGTCAGACATTAAAAACAGCTAGAACTGCACACTTCTTTAGAAAACAATGACCCTGTGACTTTGAAGGAAACCGTGTTTTGTTTACAATGTGATTATCAGACAGATAACATTGTATTCGATATGTATTATTTCATGTTCACGCTTGTTTTTCCCACTTATATTTTTTTAGAGAAACACTTAGGATCTGTCGGAGATGGCCTGATATTATGGCAATTTGGAAGGAGGACGTTCGTGTTGGTTAGTACAGTTGCCATTACGTAAACAAGATGCTTGTTTATATGTCTAAAATACAAAAACGTTTCATTTATATTTATTCATATTTTCACAATGCATATCATTTTAAAGCAGCTTTATATAGTAGAAAGTGCAAATGTTTGTTACAAAAAATGGAAGGTCTGTAGAGGTGATTAAACATAAAACGGACATTCACGGTAAATGTTAATGCATTCATTCCTCTGTATTCAATCTATTCCCCACGAATAGGAATTTATTCTCATTCTCATATGCATGCTGCAGAGAAAGATATTTACATTTATAAATGTCCTTTTACTGTCATTGTATTTATGTAAAGACATAAAGATCACTTATGAGATTGTATGAAATCCATTTATAATAACCTATAGTAACTTTCATCGTTTGTGTTAAGCATCATTGCGTTAACGTCACACAGACATCTTTTACTTCTTAAAGGGGTAGTTCACCCACAATATCGAACACAAATTATTTTGAGAAATGTTTCAGCAGTTTTGTGTCCGTACAATAGAAGTCAATGGGGGTCAATGTTGTTTGGTTACCAACATTCTTCAAAATATCTTCTTTTGTGTTCTGCAGAAGAAAGAAAGTCATACTGGTATGAACTGACATGTGTGTGAAAAAAGGATGAAAGAATTTTCATTTTGGGCGACCTATCACTTTAACTGTCATGTAAACAATGTCACAATATTAAAGGTCTGAAAAAAGGCTTATTTAAGCAAATCATATTCTCATTTCCTTCATTTGATTTGTGGTTGTATTGTGACTTTCAAACTTTTCTCTTGGGCAGTTACTTCTCAAAACAATCCTCACGGTTAGAAAAGACACCAGAAGCAGCCGCACAATGAGCCATAGATACCACAACAACCAGATAATTATAGATTTTACAATAGACAATTACAATAACAGATCTAATTCTGCGTCACAAAAAAATCTGTCCTGCATATAATAGGTTTATTGTTAACTAACTACGGCATGTGTTTGAAGTCTTCTCCTCTTCTCAGGTCTTGTTGCCTAGAAACCTTGATGACACCCCCCTCGTGCGATTGTTGCCGCTCCGCCTGGTTTCACGTGTGCACAAACAAACCAAACTCGTATCCAGTCGTATTGAATCAGTAATTTATGAAGAAGGAATGATTTCCATCCTCTTCCTGTGACATCACTCATTGCTCCTTTATTCCAGTGCTTTGCTGGTCCACAGAGATAAAGCAAGGACTCGGCTGCTATGGGGATACTGCCGTCTGCACTATACCATGTGGTTGTGTGCAACTTTGCATGTGTCTGTGGGCAGAAAAAAGTAACAGATCCAACAATGACGCAAGGTTTCGCCTCTTGACCTTGTGTAACCTGCAGATCATTATGATACTTGCCCATGGCCGACAGAGACGGCCAACGATTCATTCGTCTTTTTAAAAGACATGACCTGGCGAACTGGACGGAGATCATTTACATGGTTGCACTGAGAGCGACATGAGAGTAAAACCAGGTATTTCTCTTTTGTGTGTCTTTTTATGAAGATTTGGGCTTGGAGGCGAGTCAGGCGACGCTGTTGTAATACACTGATGTTGAAAGCGGGATGTTGGGAAGCCACTTGTTGTAAGAATGTTGCTTTACAGAAGTTCTTTAAAAGTTTGTGGTTTTTCATGATTGGGTGAAATACAGTTTTTCGAGCAAGCGGTCAAATGGAGGAAGAAAGCATCCACCTCCATGTAGACATTGAGGTCATTTAATCTTGATGTGGACGCTCGGCATAGTTGAATCACTCATCCGGTAATTTCCATAATTTCAATTCACTTATGCAGATTCAAGAGGCGAATACAATTTCATCTTCACCTCTAACAAGTAAAGGTTCCGACAAACATGAAAAACAACCTTTCAACCAGAAGCCAAAGAAAAAGATGTAAATCTGAATTTCGTCTGGAGTTATTTGGCCTTAGTTATAGGTTATTTGGCCTTTTTTAGACCATACTGATAGGTCAAATGTCAATATTTGGTGGTTTAAATGTCGATGTGAGGTCCCTCTTAAAGTTCTTAATGCTTTTTGTGTGTTTTCAAAGCATAGTTTTCTATAGTCATGTACAGTAAGTGAAGTGTCGGTTCATATTCCTCATAAATCACACATGAAAATTAAAATAAAGTAGAAAACTCATGCACAGACTGATATTTTTCTGATGTCTGTACTCTGTCATGAGGGGTTTAGTCAAATATAAACAGATCAGTTCAATATATTAGTCATAAATACATTTTCTGAAAATGTATAATTCAAGTATTGACTGAAAATGTCACATTCATAACTCTGAAATTGCCCATTTACAAAAAGGAACATGCTGTGAAATATGTCCCGCCGCCAGCTTCCTGTTTCAACAGGAGATACATCAACACAGGGCACACAACTTCCCTCATCCAGCCGTTTCATGGGTCATAAAGTTTATTGACATTCCTTGTACATTTATTTACTTGGCAGACGCTGGTTTCCAATGCAGTTCATTTTTTTTCAGTATGTGTAGCCTACTTCTGAGAATTCAATCAATGATTTTGGTTTTGCTTGTGTCAGTTGACATTGTTGACTTTTTATTTCTGAAAGCATATGAAAGGCCTAGGTGATTTTAAGCGTTATTTCACATTTGACCAAATGTGTGAACAGGAGTGTACAGTAAACTCATCTGGTGGATGTGTTGGTGTGGAATCCGCTCAATTATTAATGGTTGAAGACAGTTGTATCACCTGTTCTAAAGAAGGAAACAATTCTCATGTTTCACAAAGCTATAGCATGCAAACAACCAATACATGCCCGTTCAGAAATGATTTACCAAGTTGTTCTGGTTCTGTGGTTACCAACATTTAGGGAGAAAAGTTATTTTCCAGTTCGCTAAGCTGCAGAATGGGCTGGAATGTAAAAGTATTTCCTTGAAGTTGCGTTAAAGGAAACTGTTTTTCAACAAGTTTTTCACAAAACTTGATGGGAAGTTGTGGGTGGTTACCGGTGCGTTGCTATGCAGAGGTGCTCTCAGTGGTTTTTTAAGTGCTCTGTGTGGTTGCTAGGGTGTTCTGTTGGTTGCTAGGGGGTTGCTTACTGGTGATATGTGATATTGCAATATGGATTAACGCCTCTTGTTTTATCATAGTTGTGCAATAGTGCTAAGCCTGCATTTTTATGACTTATTATTTCAAAACATGGATATTCTGTGAGACATACATAGTTCATCTCTTCCATCTGTGAATGTGAACTTTAGCAGTATGTTAGGAAAGTCTGGATTGTACAATGCGACTTCAACAAAACACCCAACCTCTTTGTTCACGCTATGAAATGATGTGAAATGTGAACCTCAGCATTATATATACTGGACCTGAGCCCAGATCTCCAAATTTCCATCGATCCAGGTACATTACCTTGCGATGATTAATGTTTCGCATCACCACAATGTTTTCCGCAACACGAGGAACGTCTGCCATGTTGTGCAGTAGATGAAGGTCCACCGTCTTGCAAGTTCACAGAGTTCATTTGTTGAGTCACTTACTAGTTTAAATAGTTTGTGCTAGATTCAGTCTCAAGATGCAGTTTGAGATGTTGGAGGTGTCCCTGACCCACATGTGAAAGACAACTCGCAAAGGAGACCTTTGTATATCTAGCTTGTTCTAGACGGCAATCAAATTGAATGTTAGTGCAAATAAAAGCGCAAGTAGAGAAGTCTCATGCTTCTCAGATGTGTGCTCAGATTTTGTTATCCACATACTTTCTATGGTTCTGTATTCTTAGTGTCTCATTTGGATATTTTTTGAAAATTGCACCGATACTAAATTTCTCCAAGACATACCGATAGCTGGTTATTCAGCTTGATATCTGCCGAGACCGATTCTGAAGATTAATATTTCTTAACCTTTTGTATGTTATTAATTCATTTAATGACTATTAATATTAAACATCAAACTGGTGATGTTTCTTAAAATTTTCAGGATAAAGAGCACAAATTCATTGCATTGATACTTAAAGGAAAAGTTCACCCAAATATGAAAATTCTTTTATAATTTACTCACCCTCATTTCATATCTAGATGTATATTACTTTATTTCTGTGGTTAAATAATTAAAACAAAGTCATGTTGTCTTCTTAAACAAGCAGATTGGAATGCTTAATTCAAATATGGCGTGACAGCATGTCAATAATTTCAAATCTTATTGGTTCTTGTGTGTCTTGTGACTTGCTATAGATGGTTTATTGGACACACGCACCTGGCCCGAAGTTAACTTCCGGTCTGTGTTTTGGTTATAATATAGCAATTTATTTGATATTTAATTTATATTAATCTTTTATTATATATTATTTGTATTAAATGAAATTAAAACTTTCTAATTGAACCAGAAGTTAAGTTTGGGCCACGTAACATTTGTTTATCCTGTTGCTGCTAAAATGTCTATATGTGTGTTTCGTCACAAGACAAGTGAGAACCAATGAAATTTAATGTCAACACTCTAAAAACATTTTGTATTACTAATCGTTCTCGTTGCTTAATCGTTCCACTCCATGCCGATCCATGCCAGCCGGTACGTAAATGATTTCATTTTCCACCACAGGGCTGATAACGGAAATCTTTAGAATGGAAACACAAACGCGTCACGTGCTGCCTTGGTAACACAAGAGACTGAGCTATAACGCCTATGCACGCATTCTATTAGCATAATTCCGAGCCAAGAACAGTTTGTAATCGTGAACCAGGCTCACGTGAAAACATAACTGTAACCGTTTCAGACTGTGCTTAGAACGGTTCGGCGCGATGGTGGAAAAGCGCTCATAATGTGTGTTAAAAAACATGTAATGTGCTACAATTCCATAATCCTTTTTGAGAGTGAATGTGATGAAATATTTGAATTTAACGCTTGGATTTGCTTGTTTTAATGATTAAATATTAATAATTTTCTCTTACAAATGTATTGTTCGTCTTCGGAAGAAATTTTTTTACCCCATTGGAGTGCTTTTCAGAGCTTCATCTTTATGAACTTTATGAATATTTTAAAGTTTTGTGAACCGGAAATTGCGATCGTTTTTACTTGGAATTTCGAATGAGAAAAATAGTGGATGTGGCTTACGTTTTTCACAGCGATTTGATTGGATGTATAAAAATGGCCGTTGCATTTTGAGATGGAACTGGCAGCAGACTGACAGTCGAAGGGGAGGAGTTAACGGATGCTCCGCCCAAGCCGTCTAACATAGAGTACCTCATTTAAGATGGGTAGTCACTACAGGGCGGAAGTGCATTTTCAGATTTTAACTGAAGATTATGAGGGCACATGAATTTAAAAAAAGAGAATGACCCACATTGATACACTATTTACAATCAACTCTGCAATATTTAATGGCACAATAAGCATTGTAATTTTTAATTTCACTGGGACTTTAATCGCTGTATTAGAAGACAACATGATGGCCTTTTAATAGAGAAAAAATGTTCATCTTCAACTAAAGAAATCATATACATCCGGGATTTCATGAGGGTGAGTAAATTATGAGAGAATTTCTACTATTACTTTTCCTTATGAGGGAAAACTATTCCTTTAAATTAAATATAATGAAATTAAACTATGAATAATTATAAATAAATATAGAGTACGATAAAATATTCCTTTAGGCTTTTACAAAAGCAACAGTGATGTCTTTCTTTATTATGCTCCACAGTGAAGTAGTACACGATTAGGCTTAACACGTGTTAAGTGTAGGCAACGTCTGCCACATTCCCCAACAATCCGACGTACTTGGTAGCTGCCCAAGAGAAAGCACGCTTCGCCAGATTTGTAGTTATTTTGGTGCGAATCATACGATATTCTTCTCATGAATGTAGTGACCGACTAACTGTATTTGTGTGCCGCTCAAAGAATGACATTGCAAACAGGCAATGGCGCTGCGATGGCTATGGATGTTAGTGCCATGGAGAGGAGGTTGGAACCCACACTCAAAAGGACCTGGACAAGGTAGAGCTGCAGGGAATTGTGGGATTGGGAAGGAGTTTGTTTGCAAAATGTTGTTCTTCGTCATAACAGATCATTAGCTAAGCGTTTCATAAGCTCACGTTCCTTGAAGGACGTGGATGTTCTTTCAGTACATATTGAGGATCAATTTACTTCTGAGAAGAGCTTTGTGCCCTCCTATTTTTATGTCTCTCACTGATGATCTCATATCGTTCCTTGAGACGTTGATGTCAGTTGGCTTTGAAAATATTGAGTTCATTTATCCCTTCCCACTCATCTTCAAAACCGCAGAGAGAGAGAGAGAGAGAAGAGCCCTCAAGTGCGCAGAAAGGACACAAACATGCTATAAAATACATTTCGGGATTTTACTCGAAAATGGAAGGGGGCTGGGCATGATGTGAATGTGGAATGAATTTGCAGTTACTGTAAATCTGTTTTACAACTTTACTTTCGTTCAATCTTAGAAGAGGAACGGCATGTTCGAGCCAATGATCGGGAGTACAATGAGCGATTCAGTTATGCTGTAAGTCAATAATTGTTTTTTCATTTATAGCAGCATGTGGTATAAACGTTTATGAGCCACAAAATGAGTGATTGAAGAAATAACGGCATGCTATATTGTGGTTACACTGTACTCATGGCTACAGGGCGTTGTTAGGCACGGCATGAAGTGCTTTATTGCTTTTGTAAGAATAATAATATTGAGGAATTACATTAGATGGTGTTTTATATTATTTTGTGGGGGGGTTCAGAGCTTGTAAGCTTAAAGGATTCCAAAAAGGACATTTATTTTGTCTCTCATGTCTTTTCAAACTTGCATGACTTTCTTTGTTCTGCAGAACACAAAAGAAGATATTTAGAAGAAGGTAGATAACCACACAACATTGAACCCCATTGACCTCCATTATAAGGACACAAAACCACTGAGACATTTCTCAAAATATCTTCTTTTGTGTTTAGTAGAAGAAAGAAAGTTTGGAAAGACACGGGGGTGCATAGCAATCAGTTGTACTGATATTATTGATTATTTTCTTATTAGTAAACTTATTAACAAGATATTCACATATATTTGTATAATAGAACAAATGCACATTATTAGATTAGATTGTGATAAATGTTTAAACAAGAATTTTTGTTTTGCAGGACAATCGCATCAAGACAGCAAAATACAACGCCTTTACCTTTTTGCCTACCAACCTGTTCGAGCAATTCCAGCGTGTCGCGAATGCCTACTTCCTGATACTACTGATATTACAGGTTTGTGAGTTTTTCTTATCATCACCACATTACAGAATCACACTAGGGATCTTTGTTATACATCACTCAATGTATGAGATGTAATTACGACTGTATGTTAATTCCAGTTAATTCCAGAAATCTCCTCTCTGTCCTGGTTCACCACCATTGTGCCTTTGGTGATGGTTCTGGCTATCACAGCTGTCAAAGATGCTACTGACGACTATGTGAGAGTTTGTTTTTGTTCTTTGAGACCGCAATGCTGCATTTTCAAAAGCAGGCCAAGCTAATGTTTGCTGTCATTGATCTTTTCTGGATTTCAGTTCCGCCATAAAAGTGACCAACAAGTCAATACCCGGCAGTCTCAGGTACTCATCAAAGGAACGTAAGTGCCTTTACTGTACAATTTGTGTCAGCATGTTTAGATAATAGAGAACAATGTGTTACAGTACAAATGCATTGTTTTGATTTCAGGTTACAGAATGAAAAATGGATGAATGTAAGAGTGGGGGATATCATCAAACTTGAGAACAATCAGTTTGTTGCTGTAAGTTTGAATTGTTTTATTAAACTATAGTGTAGCTGTAAGCAGCAATTGTGAGGCCAAGCATCCCCGGTTTTGTTTATTGTACTAAATGTGACCCAAAAGAGTCAAAAGATTAAAGGCTATGAGTAGATTTAATTTACAACTTTTTTCCAGTTGGCAATGCCGTCGAAAAAATGACTCTTGTACTCTTAGGACACAAGTTCAAGTCACACACCTTTAATTTAAAGGAACACACGTTAATTTTTTTAACTCGACTTAGGTAAAGTTCATGTATATTTTAATAATACCTCATAGTATACTAATATCAGTGTATTAGGTTACTTGTAAGTGTACGGTTTCAATACTACATGGCATGAAATTGTCCCACTTTGTTTTTAAGTGATAAAAAAAGTGAACGCAACTTCAAGCCAAAAAAACGAATACTTAATTATACTTTTAAGTACATTGCGCGATCGATATACTTCAGTATATACTGTACGTAAAAGATCTGTATATTTTAAGTAGGGCCTATGCCTAAAGGGATAGCTCACCCAAAAATGCAAATTCTTTCATCATTTACTCGCCCTCATGTCATTTTAAACCTGGATAAATTTCTTCTGCAGAACGCAAAAATATATATATATATATTGAAAAATGTTGGTAATGTTCCATTGTATGAACACAAAACCAGAGATTTCTGAAAATATATTTCTCAAAATGTGTTTTTCCTTCTGTGGAAAACAAAACGAAAAGATTCATATACAGGTTTTGAATGACATGAGGATGAATTGAGAGAGATTTTATTTGTGGGCGAACGATTACTTTAAGTTAAAAAAAAAAGTATATTTCTAGGAAGTATGTAAAATGTAGCCTGAAAGTTGTTATGAACGACTCAAGAGCAGGGTAATCGAAGCTTTATTAAATCCCCTATAGAGTACACACAGCAGATAGGGAGGGCAGTAACAGGAAATAATTCCAGGGGCAAAACCAAAAATGTCAACAAGGGCTCGAGCGCTCGGCCGTGAGGACCAGGGGAAGGCACAAAATATATTTGATCCAGCAAGGGGAGGCGATGGGATAGTGTCCGAGCAATAATCCAGCAAAAGGTAAAGGTAAATCCACCCAGCGAGGGACAATGAGAATCTCCTTGATGCAGGTACAGGGCAGAAGCCAACAAGGCCACTCAAACTCACAAGATGCAAGACAGGGCAAAATCCACTTGATGCAAAACAGGGCAGCAGCCAACAAGGCCACTCAAAACTCACAGGATGCCAGATGGAATGAGTGCAACACCAGCAAGCCCCCTTAATCGACGGAGAAGTCCACTGCTTTGATCCAACCGACCCAGAACCAGAAGAGATCAACGGAGCAGAAAAGCAGAGCTGCGAAGACTCGTGCAGATAGCCGGAGACCTCCCAGAGCAGAGGGCAAACAGTCGTAATCTGCAGTGGTGGTAGAGGGATCCCTTGTGTGGAAGAGCCGGCAGCCGATAGCGCTGGAGTAAACCAGAAAGCAAGGCAGAGGCAGACACCCGGTGTGGTCAAAAAGCTCTGGAGCCTAGACAAGACAGGAAGATATCAAATAAAGTGCACACGCTAGACTAGACTAGACTAGACATTAATCGGACAACCTTCAGGTAATGAAACCAAACGGACTGACACAGGACAAGAGAAACACGGGGAATATATAGGAAATCAAACAGAGAGATAACGAGGAACAGCCAGAAAAAGAGCGGGAAACCAGCAAACCCAGGTGAAAGAGGGACACAGTAATGAAAGAATTAACAAGGTAACAAGAGGGGCGGGGTCAACGCGGACTCCAGACACATGGCGAGCTGTCACAACAAAGCCATGTGCCTGACATGACACAACTGAGGACAGACAGAAAGAACCCACAGGTGCTAGACCCGAGACCTGACAGAAAGTATACTTTCTCATTTTTAGTTTAAAAGAAGCATACTGATAGCACTTGAATGAACTTTTTGCAGAGGAATACATACCCCCCCAAATAGTAATCATACTCTTTCAAACATGAATGATTTTTTTCTTTTATTAAAGTCACCATGAAATTAAATTAGACAATTATTTTTTCTTGTAATATTGCAGTATTTATTATAAATGTTTTATTTGCGGTCATTTTTTTAAACCTTTAATCAAAATCAGAAGCAAAATCAAGCCTCGTCCAAAAAGCCAAATTTAAGAACTTATATCTTTAATCACCATTCAATTCTTTTTTGTGTAGAAAGATACAATGAAAGTGAATGGTGACCGAGCCCAGTCCAAAATGCCAAATTTAAAGAGCCTATATCTTTAATCACCATTCAGTTCAGTTCTTTGTAGTGAGATACAATGAAACTGAATGTTGACTGAGCCCCGGCCAAAATGCCAAATTTAAGAACTTGTATCTTTAATCACCATTCACTTCTGTGTAGAAAGGAAAGATACAATGAAAGTGAATGGTTTTTATTAATTTCGTTTTTAATTTTGCTCTTTGGGTCCTGCAGAAGACAAACAGAATTAACATTTTTTGTAAGGAGTCCACTGTACAGTACAGAACGCTCTAGATTAGACTGTCATACATCGCATGATTAATGACTTATTCTCTCATCTATACCATCCTCTGTCTTCTGTCTACAGGCTGACCTCCTCCTTCTCTCTAGCAGTGAGCCCTATGGACTGTGCTATATCGAGACCGCCGAGCTTGACGGGTGAGAAGTTTTCTGTGAAACGTGTGATGCTGCTATAGCGTGTCTCGCCCCAGTCTGAACATGTCCCACGTGCATTACAAGTTCACCACCTCAGACTTCCATTTTCGGCTTTCAATCTATCAAATCTTTCCAACAGGGAGACCAACCTGAAGGTGCGTCAAGCCTTGACTGTAACCTCAGACCTCGCGAACGATGTGGCCAGGCTGGCAGACTTTAATGGTAAAGCTCGTATTCAAACACACTTTTATTGCGGCGTCCAGAGAAACACAACACTACACAACAGTAAACACAAACACTTATGGGTCGCGCCGCATTGATTGGATTGATCCCTGCGGCTTATACCCGTGGGGCTTTTGATATGCTCGCGCATGTCTTTCGAAGCTGTCAAGGAGCTTCTGTAATGAGATTTTGAGTGTCTTCGCTTGGATGCCTTTTTCAATTAATTCAAAGAGCAACTCCGGCTTTCTTGAAATAAAAAAATAACCAGCATTGTGTTGGCGCCATTAACATTTTCAAGAAAAACATTCAAGAATGTTATTTCTATCGTCTGTGATTCTGTTAGAAACTGCAATGACTTTTTTATAAGATGTAATCGTTGCTGTGTTGCATTATCGTTACCAGTTCGTGTATATAAGCATCAGTTTTTTTAATAACGCGTCCAATTGGCGGAAATGTCACACAGTGAATTCAATAATGCACAAATAACAGGAGGCATTTGCTTCACAATTAACGTCTTCATCTTCCTGTTACTTGTTGTCTTCAAACGTGTCTCCCAGCGGAAGTCATATGCGAACCTCCCAACAATAAACTGGACAAGTTCACAGGAACGCTGTACTGGAAAGATAATAAGTACTCGCTGGACAATGAGAAAATGCTCTTGAGAGGCTGTGTGCTCCGTAACACTGAGTGGTGTTTCGGATTGGTTATCTTCGCAGGTACACTTCATTTCTCTTCAACGTTCTTTCATTATTTATCTTAACTGAATGGCTTTTGTCATGATGATTTGATATCTTGCTTCTGAGAAACATGGACGGCTTAGTTCTCTTGTCTCACTTTTATTTATAGAAATAGTTCACATGAAATATCAACTTCATGTTGTTTCGAACTTGACTTTCTCTCTTCTATCTTCCGTTAAACACAAATGGGGAAGTTTCCGATTCTATACTGTCGACGACTAGAATTACAAAAATGAGAAGTTTTGAATATATACTTTTTGTCTTGTTCCATATAGTTATAGTAAATGGGGAGTGGAGCTTTGAACTCATATAAATGATTCAAAAGCCGTATAAAGTATGGATAAAGTGGCTTTCTTCTCAAGTCATACGAGTAAATATTCGTTCTTGTGTTTAATACAAATTATTTCAGTACCATACCTTTCGTTATAGTTATAGTGTAGTGAATGGGGACTGGAGTTTTCAAGCTATTAAAAGTATGCAAAACACCATGAAAGTATAATATAAGTGGTTCACATGACTTGTTTGCCATATTTCATATCTTCAAGTCATATGAGTGAAAATACTTTCTTTTGTTAAACAAAAATGGAAGTGTCACTGTTTACTTTGTTTCATGTAATTTTAGTGAAAGCAGACTGGAGCTTTCAAGCCATACAAAGTATGCAATATCGAGCTACAAGACTTTTTTCTGTATGAAACTAATGGAGTTTTGTATGGCATACTGTTGACAACTTGAATGACATACTGTTTGCACTTTTCCATATAGTTATACTGGATAGGGACTGGAGCTTTCAAGCCATACAAAGTATGCAAAAGCCCCATAAAGATATAATAAAAGTGGTTCATATCATTTGGGGGGTATATTCAAAGTCGTCTTAAGGCATACAAACAAAATTTAAGTCCGCATTTAACTATGATGTATTTTGATCATTTTTTATGTTTGAAAGCTCCAGTACATCCGCATTGCAATAGAAAAGTATAACCAGTACATTCTGTTTTTGATGGTATCCCATAGAAAGTCATACTGGTTTTGAACAACACAAAGTTGAGTGAATGATGAATTTTTGAGATTTTATATTTTTGAGATATTTAGGTGAACTGTTCCTTTAACTTCCACTATTCGTAGCTTGTAAATGAATGCCAGCTCATGTCCAGATATGAAATGAGCCTTGTGTGCTGATTGTGTGTGCCTTGTCTGGTTCAATCAGGGCTCCAAACCAAGCTGATGCAAAACTGTGGAAGTACAAAGTTCAAGAGGACCAGTATCGATAGGCTGATGAACACACTAGTGCTGTGGGTGAGTGTATAGTCAGCACGCTGGGACTGATTTACAGTCTTTAACCACATAATATCAGACAGGGGAAGTGTTTTAAATGCATGTTGTGTAATTTCCTAATCTGCTGAAGTCTGGTTTAAATGCAATATACCTAAAAAAACTGAAATGCTTCAAGAGGTTAAATTGTTGGGTTGCCAGATCTTTGGATTCCTCATCTGTATGGGGATCATCTTGGCCATTGGAAACACCATTTGGGAGCAGAGAGTGGGCAGCGAATTCTGGGCGTATCTTCAGTGGAATAAATTTACAAGCAATGCAATCTTCTCTGGCTTCCTGACCTTCTGGTCTTACGTTATCATCCTCAACACTGTTGTACCCATCTCGCTGTACGTCAGGTAGGTCAGACCTCACGATGGGCAGAAGAACGGAAATCACATTTACAAGTAGCTTGAAGAATTTATCACTCTTGAAATTGAATTTATATAAGAATGAAAGGTGGATCGGAAAGACTAAATTGTGTTACTGGCCTGTGTGTTTAATAGAATTAGCGTGTACTTAAAGTGAATTTGATGAAACTTATTGTGTTACAGTGTTGAAGTTTTGCGGCTGGGTCATAGTTACTTTATAAACTGGGACAGACGAATGTACTACAGTCATAAAGACACCCCTGCCGAGGCTCGGACCACCACCCTGAATGAGGAACTGGGTCAGGTGGAGTTCATCTTCTCGGACAAAACAGGAACCCTGACTCAGAACATCATGGTGTTTAATAAGTGCTCCATCAATGGGAAGACCTATGGTGAGCTTATACAGTATGTGTCGACATAGTTAAGTAGCCATGTATTATAGATATAGTGATTATAGACATAGTATATAGATTTATAGATAGTTATTAATCGCTTTATTTTTTGTTTGTCTAGGTGATGTTTATGATGAATTTGGACATAAAGTAGACATTACAGAGGTAAGGAAACCAAAATATTTATTTAAAAGAATATTTAAATATCATTGGTGTTTGGTGATAGACGCCGGATGCCTAAACATCTTGGCCCGGTTTCACAGACCAAGCTTAAGCTTAAGCCAGGACTATGCCTTTGTTAAATTAGGTGGATATGTAAGTCACTTTTAATGTAACGCCTTATAGATAAAAACATTACTGGTGTGCATTTTGAGACAGAACAACGGCAATTACATATTTAAACAAATAGCAGTTTATTTTCAGTTAAGACAGCTCAAACTTTCATTTTAGTCTGGGACGAGTCTTAAGCCTTGTCTGTGAAACCGGGTACTTAAGTTTTTAGTATTTATTTCAGCTGAATTACATGTTAAAAACGACATTACACGATTATCGGGGCCAAAATAATTCACGATAATGGTATCAAGTAAGTAATGCTACCTGTCAAAATCATCTTTATTTTCTGTGTGTTGTTTATTCACGATAATGTTATTATCTTGATTGATATCTATTGAAACTTTTTTTAAAATAGGTAAATAATGCTACCTGTCAAATTCATCTTTAATTTGATTTATTTTGTGTTGTTTTTTTTCCCCTTTGTTTTGGCCGAGAATTACACTCAAAATATGAGTGTTGGAGGGAGTTTTTAACCATTGCGACTAAAGGCAAAATTTTAAACGGGTGCTAAATAATTAACATTATTATCATATAGTATTAACACATAATCGATATTCATGGTCTTTAATATCATGATTATTGACAATACCGGTATATAGTGACACCCTTAATGTAAAATATATATAAATATGTAGCTAAATTTATGTAACATTGCCATAGCAGTTATAAGTTCGACACCCAAGAAACGCTGATAAAATGTGTAATTTGAATGCATTGTTTGTGCATTTACATTTACAATGTTTTAGAATAAGTAACGCCAACATTTAGACTAATACCAAGAATGGATGTTGTAAGAGAACGTTATAAGACCGTGTCCAGTATTTGATAGTCATGTTTGTTTCGAACTCTCTTAGAAAACACCATGTGTGGATTTCTCCTTCAATCCACTGAGGGACCGGAAATTTCGTTTCCATGACAGCAGTTTGGTCGAGGCCATCAAACTGGAAGAGCCTCTGGTGCAGGAATTCTTCCGTCTATTAGCGCTCTGCCACACTGTCATGCCAGAAGAGAGAAATGAGGGTAAACTCCACCACAAACAATATATTACAATATTTTCATATCCGAGTAGATATCAGGGTATAGATTAATAGCTTTTGTATTATTCCACAAAGCTTTGAATGTGAAATACAACTTAGTAGAATGTGACTGACTAAAGTGTTGTGAATTGTTTAAGGTGAGCTGGTATATCAAGCACAATCTCCAGACGAAGGAGCTCTGGTCACCGCGGCACGAAACTTCGGCTTTGTGTTCCGGTCCAGAACTCCAGAAACCATCACTGTTTATGAGATGGGTCAGCCGGTTACCTACCAGCTCTTGGCCATCTTAGACTTCAATAATGTCCGTAAGAGAATGAGCGTTATTGGTAGGTTGTTGGGTCTTATATATGTTTATACAGTATACAGTATATATATATATATAAATATATAGTATATTTAATTATACTTAAGAATACGTAAGCATAGCATATAAGATTCGATATATTCACTTTCTTCTTTACTTTTATCCGATTTATAAACATTTAGGGCCAGATTTACTAAACGGCAAAATAGCGCAAGAGCACAATTTAAAAAAAGCGCAGATGGGAGTGGAAATTTGTCCGGGTGATTTACTAACAAGGCAGACATTAAAAGACACAAGCACAATATCTTATTCCCATAATGACCAACGCAATCTACCAAGAGCAGCGCAAATATGCACAGGGTTTAAGACATGATTTTTTTGGGGGGTGTTAAATAAAGCCGCAAAAACTAGTTCAACGATGAGCGCACTTTAGTAAATCACGTTATACTTTCCTCCCATAAAGTTTACGTCTGAAAAGGAAACTCCTACAAATACATATTAGGTATTCAAATACAATAAGGTCAGTCGCAAAAACAGCTGTCCATGCCTTTTCAGTGCTAACGTTTTTTACGGCAATAGAGGCGTTTGCACTGCCGTAAACTGTTAGTAAATCTGTCCCATATTATTTTCACAATCTATAATAGATCTGCTATCTTTATAGTTTCCTAAAACCAGTGCTCATAATGAAGGGGGCTGGGGGGGATCCGGGACCCCCCATAAGAAGTAAAAAATAGACTCAGATATTTTTATTTGAGTAAAAATGATAATGACAAATGTGATTAAATTCATGCAATGGATATGGTACATTTTGTGAATTAATTATTTACAATCATTTATATTAAGTTTGTTTATGGGCTAGTTGTCACGTCTCTTTAAATTTGAAACGCCCCGCCCCACGTCTAAAGACCGCTAAGCGCAGGACATCGTTGACATGACTGCTTGATTGGCGTTGCTCCATTGTAGCTAACTTCAGCTAAAAAATGGAGAATAATAAACCTCCACTCGCAGTCGGGAAGAGGTAGTTTCCCCACAACACTAACACACAGACGGACAGCCGGTCTTGTTATAATTTATATTTTTAATATCTAATAAACTAGTTTCTTGCATTTAAACAAGTCTTTTGGAACAAACATTATTATCACATAGTGTCAATCCTCCAGTTGTTTTTAGGGAAAATAGTAAATACTACATTGGTAAATAATGCTAGAATTATTCTGTTGGACGTACTGTACACTACTGTTCAAAAGTCCTTTCTGTTCACCAAGCCTGCATTGATTTGATCCAAAATACAGCAAAAGAAGCCTGTTCTTTTATGTAAGCCGGTTTTTAATAAGTAGTATATAGTTATGCATATTATTATTAGATACTGTATATTGTGTATTTTGTATAAATTGTATATTGCGAGACCCCCCACCAAAAAAAAGTCTTATGGGGGACACTACCTAAAACGAATCATCCATCTCAAAAGTAGTCATCCATTTCTTTGGAGGGTTTTACATAATTTATCCACTCACCAGAAATCGATAGCTGGGTCTGTTGAATGTGTTTTATTGTGTACTCTTGACATTTATAACTGTGGTTTTCTGTCTCCTCTGCAGTGAGAACCCCAAAGGGGCAGCTAAAGCTTTACTCAAAAGGAGCCGACACAATACTCTTCGACAGGCTGGACCCGTCCAATGACGAGCTTATGTATACTACCTCAGAGCACCTTAATGTAAGGCTCTATTATTGCTTATGTTTTTCGGTAATGTCTTTGTTTTCTTAGAAGAATTTTGGAGTACTACATAATTACCTGTATGGACTTTTTCATTGGATTTCTTGATCACAAGTTCTGGTAACCTTCCTAATATCATTAGCCTATCATTAGCTTCTAGAGATACATCTGTAAAGATTCTGTCATCATTTATTCACCCTCATTTCATTCAAAACCTGTATATGACTCTTTCTTCTGTGGAACACAAAAGAAGATATTTTGAGAAATGTCTCATTGGTTTTGTGTCCATGCAATGGAAGTCAATGGGGTTTAGTGTTGTTTGGATACCAACGTTCTTCAAAATATCTTCTTTTGTGTTCTGCAGAAAAAGTCATACAGGTTTGGAATGACACGAGGGTGAATATTTTGGGGTGAACTGTCCCTTCAAAACCACTCAGAGTACCCTAGCAACCACATAGCAATGTATTAAAAAATACCCACATTGCCCTGACATCATCGCCGCAGCTGTTGGCAAGTGTAAGCAGTTCTACCCTACCTAAACGTATTAGAGACGGGTGGCGTATTGTCTGGTGTAGCTGGTCTAAAAGCAGCCGAAAGCCTCACTCATTATGAGATACTGTGCATCGGTCATGTCTCATTTACTGCTGTCTGTGGTTTCTCAAGGAGCAATCAGCCTCTATTGATGTCAAGGGAGAAGCCATTTCCAAGTAGGGTAAAAATAGCAGCTTTTATAAGCGTATGGAAAATGATAGGAAACAGGAGGATGCTTTCACAGGTCAGATAAAAGAGAAAAACTGTGCAGCGTGTGCTTAGTATAATTACAGCACCGCCGTAGAGAGTCGGGTAAAATTGACTGTGTGGTTTCATTTTTATGATAAGATGAATGTCTTACCCAGCATGAATATATTTCCTGTGATGTGTATCTGTGTTGTAGGAGTTCGCCGGGGAGGGTCTGAGAACGTTAGCGCTGGCGTACAAAGACCTGGATGAGGACGTGTTTGATGAATGGATGAAGCAGCTCCTGTTTGCCAGCACCTCGCTGGATAACAGAGAAGAAAAACTCGGGGTCCTGTATGAAGAAATCGAGCAGGGGCTGATGGTAAATGTGTTTCTGTGACTCAAAGCCAATTCCATTTAATTGTAATTCTGTATATATTTACATCTATATCAGAGTTATTATAGTTTTAATTAATATTTTAAATGAGCTTTTATTTTTGTTCGTTTAAGTTTTAGCAATTTTGCTATGCTTTTGTCATTTTATGATTTATTTGTTTCTTTTTTATGTTGCTATTTAATATTCATTAATTTTTATTTTATTTTTTGTTTATTATTATAATTTTAGTGCTTTAAACTTATTTCAGTTTATTTTTGAGGCAACATTTCAACTTTTCCTGCAGTTAAGTTTTTCCAATCATTTTTAGGTCCATTTTTTATTTGATTTCAATTAACAGAAACGTTTTCAAAGTTTTTATTTTAGTAAACTAAAATAACGTTGATCTTTATTGCTATTATTGAAAATTTTCCATAAGATTGGCAAATTTAACACCGAGCAATAAATAGCGGAATAGAGCCAGGATTTAAAAAAATGAAAGGGCTCTGTGATGTCATCAAGGAGGCGGGGCCAGACGGATGTCACAGTTTCTTAGTCGAAGGAATGTATACCATTAGAAAAAAAAGAAATAATGAACACCGATCCTTAAACCTAACGTCACTGGTGCAAAAACAAATCACACAAAAATATATAAAAGTAAATAACGTTTAGATTTTTACATTATTTTATTTAAATTTTATCATGTATAAATAGTCATATATATTTATAATTATATATGATTATATTTAGTATTTTTAAATACATTTTTAATTATATTATTTTATTTGTTATTATCTTAATATTTTTTATATATATCATATTAATATTATGATTGTTGTTTCACATTTCACATTTACATTTGATGTCAACAAGTTATAATTTGTTTTTGTTTTATTTTAGAATTTTTTTAAACAACTTTCCCTTTTTTCGAAAGCTCCTTGGTGCTACAGCCATAGAGGACAAACTACAGGAGGGCGTTCCAGAGACTATTGCCTGTTTGACCCTGGCCAACATCAAGATCTGGGTGCTAACCGGAGACAAACTAGGTAACCTGTGCTAATGAGAACATACAGAGCTCATTTACTCATGCACTCTGTTCTCACACGGTGTAACTGTGTGTAATCCATTGTGCTCGCAGAGACGGCGATGAACATCGGCTACTCTTGCAACATGCTGAGAGACGACATGAATGAGGTGTTCATAATCTCAGGTCACACCACGCTTGAGGTCCAGCGGGAGCTCAGGTAACATTTCAATCGAAGGCTTTGTTCACGCTGTACGTGAATCCGATTTTTAATACTGAGTGTTCACATCGTCATTTCGCAAATAATGAAATCAGATCCATTTGTTCGGGGTAGTCAGTTTCCTGTTGGCACAGCAGGAGGAATATACTAATAGATGTCATTACAGAAATAGAGAAGATGGATAAATATACTTACTGAATGGATTCAAATCAGATACGCCAAAAAACATTTTCTGCGACCTGTCGGAACAAATCATACAGGTTTTGCAGCTTAAATTGAATCATTATCTGTGACTTCTGCGAAGTAAAATGACTTTCGGTTGGTTTGTGCTCAGGGCCGCTAAAGAGAGTATCATGGGACCCAGCAGAGAGATATTCAGCGATGGTCCTGACACAGAGAAGACAGATATATACTCAAGTGACTCTGTCTTTGAAGAAACCATCATTTCAGAATATGCTTTAATTATCAATGGACACAGTTTGGTAAGACTCCCGACTTTCTTTAATAGTTTTGAATTGTCATGAGATTGTGTTGTTATCACATGACCTTATTATCTGCATGTTTAATTCTGCAATTGACATCCGGTTAATATTATTATACATTTTAAACCAAATATACTGTATATGTAAAACCGTACAGCTGTTGCTAAGCTTCATGATTGGTCTATTCAAACAGAATATTTATTTGCTTGGGGTTTAGTAGAAAACAGTGGCTGAAAGTTGTTGAAATTGGTTTTGCTTGAATAAATGCGTCTTTGACTGTGACAGGACAATGACAACCAACTGTGGCACCAATAAATGAATTCAATTGAATGAATTCTGTCAACAAACAATGTCAAGGGTGAATAGTTTCTTCAGCTTATAGACGGTTTCAAAGTGACAACATAAAGAAGCGCCTGTAGGTTATTTCTGATAGCAAGCAAAAGAAGCCGAACTGTTACTTGGCTAAACTTGCTTCTCCAATATTTTGAATTTAGACTGCAATACCAATCTCAACCGCTAGATGTCAATGTACCATACGGTTTCTGTAAATGCGACCAAACTACGTTCAGGACCCATTCAACAAATTGTTTTTTTAATGCAATTATTATACTGCAAAAAATAATACAAATGAATATTAACATAAATGAAATGAAATATCATTATTAAATATAAATAGTTATATTATTAGACACTAGCCAAACACAGACCGGAAGTTAACTGCAGTCCGATGAAACGGTCTATAAAGGTGTGTTTTTTCATTGTGTGATGTGGTTTTCTGTATGTGTGACATGAAGGCTCATGCCCTGGAGGCAGACCTGGAGCAGATTCTGGTAGACGTGGCGTGTCTGTGTAAGACTGTGATCTGCTGTCGAGTCACTCCACTGCAGAAAGCTCTGGTGGTTGAGCTCATAAAGAGACACAAGAGAGCCGTCACACTCGCGATCGGTGATGGAGCTAATGACGTCAGTATGATCAAGAGTAAGACACTTCACATGTATTGAGCTGGCTCTGTCTGTCTGTCCATTTCTTCTTTATCCATCCATCTCTCTTTCACATTGTCCAGCAGGTTCCATCCATCCACATGCATTTCTTTCTGTCTTTTAATCCGCTCTCTATCCATTCATCTATCATCTGTCGTTCTGTCTGTCCATCCGGCCATCCATCCAGCTCTCTTTCTTTCTTTCTGTCTTTCTGTCTCTCCATTTGTTCTCCATCCATTCATCTGGATATACGTCTCTCTGTCCGTCCGTCCATCTATTAATGAATTAATCTATTCATTCATTTCTCTTTGTGTCCGCCTGTCTGTCTATTTGTTCATCCATCTTTCTTCCTGTTTTTCCATCCATCCGTCCATCCATCTATCTCCCTCTCTCTTTCTGTCCATCCATCCATCAATCTCTCTTTTCTGTCTTTTTGTCCATCCATCCATCTCTCTTTTCTGTCTTTCTGTCATCAATCAATCTCTCTTTTCTGTCTTTTTGTCCATCCATCCATCTCTCTTTTGTCCATCCATCAATCTCTCTTTTCTGTCCATCCATCAATCTCTCTTTTCCGTCTTTCTGTCCATCCATCAGTCTCTATTTTCTCTCTTTTCTGTCCATCCATCAATCTCTCTTTTCTATCCTTCTGTCCATCCATCCATCCATCTCTCTTTTCCGTCTTTCTGTCCATCCATCAGTCTCTCTTTTCTCTCTTTTCGTCCATCCATCCGACTCTCTTTTCTGTCTTTCTGTCCATCCATCCACCCATCTCTCTTTTCCGTCTTTCTGTCCATCCATCAGTCTCTCTTTTCTCTCTTTCGTGCATCCATCCGACTTTCTTTTGTCTTTCTGTCCATCCATCTATCCATCATTATTTGTCTGTCTCTCTGTCGTTCTCCATCCATCCATCCATCCAACCAACCATACATACATACATTCATTCAATCATTCATTCATTCATTCATTCATTCATTCATTCATTCATTCATTCATTTGCCTGTCTCTCTGTCGTTCTCCACCCATCCATTTTTTTCTGTTTTTCCATCTGTTCTCTATCGTGCATATTCATTCATTCATCCATCCATCCATCCAACTATCCCTTCATCATCTGTCTGTCTCTCTCATACTCCTTGTCTGTCTCTCATGAACAGAGCGGTCTGACACTTGTAATGCATACGCCATACGACTGAAGTTGCATTGCCGGTCTAATGGAGCGGTTGCTATGGAAATAAACAGTTCTTTTTGATCTGTAAGTGTGTTGAGTAATGTGTATATGGTGTCCTCTCTCTCCACCAGCGGCTCACATCGGCGTGGGCATCAGCGGACAGGAGGGCATGCAGGCGGTGTTATCCTCCGATTACTCCTTCGCCCAGTTCCGCTACCTGCAGCGCCTCCTGCTGGTCCACGGCCGCTGGTCTTACCACCGCATGTGCAACTTCCTCTGCTACTTCTTTTACAAGAACTTTGCCTTCACGCTGGTACATTTCTGGTACGGATTTCAATGTGGATTCTCCGCCCAGGTAAAGCATCTGGACTACAGCATATGGAAATGATTTAAGAGGTTTCAGAAGTGCAAAGATATCAGATGTACTTATATCATATATTTTTATTTGGTCATCACAGACTGTGTACGATCAATGGTTCATCACACTTTTCAACATAGTCTACACCTCACTTCCTGTGCTGTCCATGGGCTTATTTGACCAGGTAAGGTCATTCCATATATACAGGCATTCCATATCGTGAATCATATTTGGTTTCCCTTGTGACGTACATTGTGTTGATATTCCAGGATGTAAACGAGCAGTACAGTTTACGCTATCCAAACCTGTACAGACCGGGTCAGCTCAACCAGCTTTTCAACAAGAGAAAGTTCTTCACGTGTACACTGCACGGCATCTGCACCTCTTTCATTCTTTTCTTCATACCGTACGGAGCCTTCATATCCGCCGTACGCGACGACGGTACCCAAATATCTGATCAGCAAGCGTTCGCGGTCACCATAGCAACCTCTCTGGTTATTGTGGTCAGTGTCCAGGTGAGTCGTTATTTTTAAGCAAATAGCACATTTAAAGGGATAGTTCATCTTCATAATGAAAATCCTGTCATTTTGTACATCATTTTAAACCTTTATGACCTTTTCTCTATACTGCAGAACACAAAAGAAGATATTCTGAAAAATGTTAGTAGCAGAAAAGCGCTGGTCCCCATTGACTTGCATTGGTTTTGTGTCCCCATAGAAGTCAATGGGGACCCACGGTTTTGGTTACCAACATTTTTCAAAATATCTTCTTTCGTGTTTTGCAGAAAAAAAGATCACACAGGTTTAAAACGCCAACGTTGAGAGTAAATGATGACAGACTTTACATTTTGAAGGTGAACTATCCCTTTAAGGGTCGAAGTACACAGATGGTAGTCAAGTTTTGGAATTAGAGTCTTAAGGATACTAGCGCACTCAAGGCACCAGCAAAACATTATTTTATGTTCCATTGTTATTTCTAATAACAATATGCACTTTGATACCATCTGCTGGTGAAATTTCTTAGATAGAGAATAGATTTGTGCATTTAAAGAGAAATTGTAACCGGCTTTACTTTAGCCTGCGCCAAGCAAATTAAGATGAAATTAAATTAAGATCCATGGCACTTCATTAACACAGACAAAGCAAGCAATCACATCACACACAATGTTACATGTAGCTCTGCCTATTTTGCTTTTGCCTAATCTTGTTATCAATCCGTTTTGTTTAAGATCGGGCTTGACACAAACTACTGGACGGCTGTGAACCATTTCTTCATTTGGGGCAGTCTCGCTGTTTACTTTGCAATACTTTTTGCAATGCAAAGCGATGGCCTTTTCAACATATTCCCAAACCAGTTCACTTTTATAGGTAAGACTTCAAGATGCATTGAAATAGAATACTAGCTTACCAAATACCGTAAATTTCAACACTTGTAAAAGTGAAACACAAAAGAAGATATTTTGAAAAATGTCTCAGTGGTTTTGTATCAATACAGTAGAAGTCAATGGGGGTCAATGTTTGGTTATCATGGTAACATTCTTCAAAATATTTTCTGCAGCAGAAAGAAAGTCAAACAGATTTGAAATAACAAGTAATTGATGTAAATGATTGTACAGAATTGTAATTTTTGGGTGAACTAACCCTTTCATGCTTATATTGTAGTTTTAATAGCTCTAATTTATCTATACATCTTGTACTGACACCTAGTGATGCGGATGTCAAATCCCACATAAACAAACGTTTTAAAGTAGCCTACAGTTTTGCAATGCATAACAAATATACGTGCGAATAGGGTATTTCTGCACTATTACAGATAGCCTACTGTATATTTAATAATACAGTATAGTATATGATAAAAACTATTAGTATATGACTGCGCATGTCATTTCAATGTGTTTGACTGTAGGCACGGCACGTAACTCTCTGGATCAGAAGATCGTTTGGCTGGTTATCTTCCTCACCACTGTGGTGTGTATAATGCCCATGGTGGCCGTCCGATTCATCAAGACTGATTGCTATCCCACACAGACTGATAAGGTTACTAAACGCATGCTTAATACAATGGGGGAGGAGAATATGCTTAGTTATACACATGATTAATAACTGGGTGTATTTTAAAGTAATAGAAACGTAAATGTAACATTCTGAATGGTTTCTGTGAATCTTTGTCTGCCCTGTAGGTGCGCTTGCTTCAGCAGGCCACCAGGAGGCAGGGTCCTCAAGAGCAGAACCTCAGGAGAGTCCGCAGGACAAGTTCTCGACGCTCGGCGTACGCTTTCGCCCACCAGCAGGGATACGGAGAACTCATCACTTCTGGCAAGAACATGAAGGTAACCACATCATCTACATCCACCTACCCCCTGTCATCTCCTGAAAGATGCCCCGGCACCAGAGGGGCCCCGGATGAGACCACCACAGAGGCAGAGACCAACAACACTGGATTTAAGAGGGAATTTGACCAAAATCAAGATGTGACGGTGGAAGATTTGGAGGCCAGATGAAGAACCGTACTTGAAGATCAAGCGAACGTTCATGGGTTGTTTCCTTTCTTAAAGAAAGAGACACTTAGGAACCGTCTGACTCCTATATGTCCTTAATGTGAGAATTTGATCATTTGGGATTTCTAAAGATGCCCCTGGGCTCTACAGGACTATGGAGACAGGAGACTCCAAAGAGCCAGCATAATGAAGCACAGATAACACTAATTCCCTCCATCTCATGCAAATGTGTTCCCGTCTGATAACGCGCCTGTCCCTTTTAACACATCATTGAATGTGAAAATGAACTTCAGTTCAATTCAATTTCGTCTTCTATCTTCTAGCACAGAAGTGCTGTGCAATGTTTCCTCAGAAGACGCCATTTTGTCGTTTTTTTAGTTTTAATAACGTCCTTTAATGGATCAAATGCATTGCGAAGTCAGTGCATACAATTTAACTGTACGCACAAATTCACATAAGAATGGCAACCACCAAATCCAATTTATTCGCTAGTTTTATAAACTATTAAAATATCAGGGAGCAAAGATGTACAAGTTTGAAAAATATTACCTCTTAGTTTGTTATAAACAGCGATACAGCCATCTGCATTGATGCATTGCACTGAAATGTTTTGACTTGTGCACAATGTGGATATTTTGAAAAATCTATACACAGTTTACTCAAAAGCACTTGAATGCAGTGCATCACGGTGATGATTTCAGAGACGAGTTGTAACAAATAGGAATGTGCAATAACATTGCCACAGACGATATGCATTGGCTGTAAATCTTACGTTTGCATCATATGCAACAGCACTAAAGCAAGCCGACTTCTAGCTCTCTTTTGCCAATAACACTGATGGTAAAATTATTTAAAAATGCCAACTTTTTTAAAAGGAAACACGGTAAAAACATTCCACACCGTAGTCAGCGTCCGCTTTGCATGCAGCTGAATGAATTGATGAGATTGCGAGTATAGAGAAGCGTTTGGACCGAGTTAACCGTGAGAGGATACATAGCTGTGCCTTCCATCAAGCGATAGACTGAAGCATTTACTCCGTTACATCTATATAATTCCACACATATGTACTATAAAGGTCTATAAAGTGGGCATTTCCTTCACGTGATCCTTTGTGGAAAGGATTTTTTGTGCCTTTTTTGTTGTCCTCGTATCAAAAGAAGTCATTTCAGGTGTTTATTTTGGGTAGAACGTGTCACCATTGCCTTTTTTCTTAACGTTTTATGACATTGCAAAACTGAGGCATACTGTAGGCTATGATATGTTTGGGTTATTGCCTCCGTCTGTTGGGATATTTTGCTGCAAAATCATAAAGATGATATTTTCCATTTGAAATGTTAGGGTGGTATCGTGCAACATTTCCTTTTTATGAATGTACAGCGGACACATTAATTTATGTTATGTTACATATACATGACGAATGTATGCTGTTTTTCTGCTGTGCTATTTTGTCAACGAAGACCATGCAAATTGTTTGTTGTTTTTTCATTTAAATGCATGGATTTTTATATAAGCAATTGTAATTTTTATAAGATACGCATTAAATGGCCATTGTTTAATTTATTTAACAACGGATTGTATGTGTTCGCATTCATAATTTGCACTCCATATGTCTAATACTAAGGTTTCGGTGATGTTAAAATCTCTAACACCAAGTATGAAATGCCTTTTATATATCAACAGAAACGACATGGCTTGCAAACATTGAGATCTTTTTATTGAATTCACAACTCAAATATTGACCTTCAATGCTTTAATGAACGCATAGCAAAAGCAGGAATGTACAAAAGTAGAAATTGACAATTCGCTGTGACTTTGAAACTAAAATAACTTTTTAACCATTTTAAGATTCAGTCTTTTGAGACATAGAGAGTAAAAATATTTCCCTTTCATTTGGATTCATGGCCATCATATGCATCACAACTTGCTTTTAAAGCCACAAGCAATGGCTCCATTACTTTTCTATTCCTCTGTGAAAATGGCCGCCCCTCCTCCCGGCCTTGTCACAAATAAGCTCTGCTTTTCCAGAGCGGCTCGGCGGGAGTCGGGAGCATAATATCTCTCCCTCACAGTTTGGAGAAAAGAATCTATCTTGTCGCTGGGTACCATGGAAACCGTGCAGCCTCCCCATCCAGCTCCGGTTAACCTCGACCCAACAGCACCCGCTTGTCTGTGTGGAGCGGAGAGAGAGATTTCACTAAAACTCCAATTCATTAGACTGAAAGCGAGTCTCATTAACTACTTTAATAAGTTTGCCAGAGAAACAGACATGACTCATTCAGTAAGTCATGTGCTCCGTCATACTTTGATGTGACAAACTAGCTTTGAAATTGCATGAATACAAAGATGCACAGCATATTAACACATATGAGAGTGAAATATAGTGCGGCGTGTCAGGAATACATTAAATGTAATGTCCAGGGCTTTTACATGGCATAAAATAATGAAAAGAGAAAAGCAAAAAATTCTGCATTGTGATTTTCTTGAAATTAAGCACCATGCCTTTTTAAATACAATGCACAAAACATATTTATATACAAATATTTTTTTAAAAATTATAGTGTAAAAATACTTTTGAATTAATGAATTCATAAATTAATTATATGAATTAAAAAAAAATTAAAATATTGAATTTTTAATCACAATGCACAAACGTTTTATTTATTTACTCCTATTATTAATTATATATTTAAAATATATTATTTG
Source organism: Triplophysa rosa (assembly GCF_024868665.1). Taxonomy (NCBI): domain Eukaryota; kingdom Metazoa; phylum Chordata; class Actinopteri; order Cypriniformes; family Nemacheilidae; genus Triplophysa; species Triplophysa rosa. The sequence continues at coordinate 11,486,251 of NC_079892.1, forward strand.
AATTAAAAATTAATTACTGCTGGTATTTGTTGTATTGGCTTTAATTTATGCTAAGATTACAAGTGCTTTTTATTCATATATTCAATTAACGAATCCTCAATTTTCATTACTGGTAAAACATCCTATGCGTTCTATTATTACAGTAACAAGAATTTGGCATTACAAAGTCCTTACCTGTCATAAAAAAAATCTTAATTCTCTTCATGCAAATTAGATTGCATTTGCAAGCATTATAAGCATGGTTTAAACCAGACTCTCCCTATAGACTTTTGCCTGCTTCCATATGGTTTAATGTGTGAAATGCTATTATGACATCACCAGCAGCAAACACTGACTCACAGACATATGTGCACCAGCTGGTCGAGCTCTGGGCAGCTGCATTCATACAGCTCTCTGCAGCTGGCATGGCTCTGGTTCATCAGATCGCCCAGCTGAGCGACGGCGTTGGCAGGGGCAGAATCGCACACGGCCTTAAACTGCAGTACACGGGCAGCCTCGCCGTACACGTGCTTGGCCCGCTGGTACAACTTAAAGTGGGTTGCTAAGGTAACAGAAAACGAAGAGGATGTCAGTATCACATTGGGGTTTTCAGGTCCATCTTTGTGTGCCACTATACACAATGATATCGTCTTTCATTGATGTCTCACCATGCTGTGTGTTGGTACTGAGAATGTTTTCACAAAGCTGTTCAGTGCTGATGCCCAGAGTCTTGCAGATCTCCTCTCTGGTGTAGGGCTCAGGGTGCAGCACATCGTCCACCAGCTCCAGCATCTTCTCCAGACTCACCTTCAGCTCCGCCTGAAGCTCCTCCAGTTTCTGTAGCCGACGCCATTCCAGACCTCGTGCCTTAGCCAGCATCTGCAAACAGGACCAAAGATGATGTTAAAATACAAGTGACCGCATTGAATACATCTCCCTGGTGTGATTGTGCACGGTTTATGAGTGTTATTCTAAAGGAGAAAAACGATTTTATAAAACCTTCTTTGAAACCTTTTTGAGACTTTTGTTTAAGCCTGAAGAAAATGATAAAATAATATTAAATATAGTTAAAGGTTTCATCATCCAATCACAAAGCATAAACTCAAGTCCCACAATCAAAATTCTGTTTCACTTGGAAACTAGATGCGCATTTTAATTCACATAATGCATTTTATTTATTTGCACCTTTACCAGCACTTGAGGACACCTTACATCTAAAAAAAAAAACAGAAATGAATGTACAGATTATGGGCGTTACATACAGTACATTATGAATGTTAAATTCCTTTTTTATGTTGCCATTTTTGCTAAAATCAGTTCTGCTGATCCGTTTTAATTCCTCTGGCTGAGGTTCTGACCTTTGTGGCAATGCGGCATTCCACCACTCTCATGTTAAAGTGAGATGAAGCGGCCTTGTTCATCTCCACACAGCAGTTTGCGATTACGAACACCGCACCATGAGGCAGCTGCACATCTGTGGCCCGCAGCGGATTGAACTCTATCAACTTTGCCTGAAGAAAAGACACGAAGTTACAAAAAATAAGAGGTCTGAGCAAATAAATCATGGACATATAAACACAATAAAAGGCTTGACACAAAAACAACAATTCTGGCATCATGTATTTATCGGTTTTAGATCGACTGTCATGTGACTGGCAAGTTTTAAGTGCAAAAGTATTGATTTTGAGATTCAGGAACAGTTCATCCAAAAATGAAAATTCTGTCATCACCCTCAAGTTTTTCCAAATCTGTATACATTTCTTTGTGAGAAAGATATTTGGAAGATTGTAGGAAAGCAAACTGTTCTGGGGCACCATTGACAACCATTGTAATTTTATGGTAGTCAATGTTGGCCAAGAACTGTTTGGTTGCAAGACATTTTTTTCTCTGTGTGTTCATAAGAACAAAGAAATTTATACAGATTTGGAACAACTTGAGGGTGAGTAAATGATGACAGTTTTTTCGTTTTAGAATGAACTGTACCTTTAACAAACTGCACAACACACTATATCCTATCAAATACACATGTAATACAGGTAGCTTAAGTTATAAAACTAAAATACACAGGTCGTACCGTTCCTTCCTCCGCCAGGAAAGAAATCGACTGATCCATCCCTCCGCCCTCAGTGCCAATATAACGCTCACACTTGGCACACATCTCCGCAAGAGTCACCTGCAGAAGTGTGCTTATCATAACCTGTATGATGAACATCTATTTTCTGTGGTTTATGACAGGGTGGTCTACCTTAGACAAAGACTTCTGATTGGCTTCCATAGTGACCAGACCAGCGCAGCACACCAGAGCACTGGAGCTGGAAAGACCGGAACTGGCAGGGATGGACCCGTCCACTACACAACACATCCCTGTCAATGATGACAGACTCAGGTGCTCCTGTACACACAAGGATGGGGTGAAATGTCAGATTGATTGACAACTCATTCAGTGTGCTTTAAAATAGAGATGATTTATGTACTTTTATATTTGACGCACCTGAATTCCTTTCACTCCACACAAGAAATAATAGTGCCACTGTGGGTTCTCTTTATCAATTGAGACACTCTGGGCAGACATACTGAAATCCCTAAAAAAACGTGTGTCAAATAAGATGAATGAGCATGAATAAAGAGTGACATCTTCAGGTTATCACTGACGATAAAACAGCATTTCTTACTTATATTTAGGATCAATGTTGGCCAGTTGGATTGTTTGGGAGTCATTGAGAGAAACAGCAGCAAGAATGTTTTGCTCTATTGCCATGGGCAGGACAGCATAGCCACAATAGTCAATATGTTCTCCTGAAAACATAAATACATATTTAAAAAAAGAAAAGTATAAAATGAACAAGGTATTTGGTGTGTTTATAAACTCAGCTCACCTATTAAGTTCACCCTGCCTGGAGCGCAAGCGTAGAAAGTAGGAGTTTCTCCATATTTCTGATGAAAAGCATCTTTTATTTTCTGCAACCTCACAAAAGAAGAGAAAAGCTTAGATGTCTTATAAATACATACGTGCAAAACTAAACTAAAACAAAAATGACCGTAAATCAGTGTGACTTTAGTCGATCCCATTCGTTTCATTATGCTCGAAGTTGCACGAATAACGCAACTTACCTTTCATTGCCAGTAAACGAAAGTTTGATTTTCGGCGGATTTGTGGCCATTATAATGCTTATTTTCCTCGTTTAGCACTATGTACACACGCACAGACGAACTAACGCTTTACAAGTGCTGTCAGCTGACTCTCACACCCGGAATCGTGTAAGCAACAACACGGAAGAAGCACACGAGACTCGCGCAAAGCCATTCATTCGATCCGGACGGACTCGGTAATACTCGGACAAACTCGGACGGACTCGAAAGGAATCGGAGCTGCTCGCGCCGTGTGATGTCAGATGTGTTTCCGCGGAGGATTGTGGGAAAGAGTCTCTCTCCGGCCAAAATGTCTGATATGGAAGATGATTTCATGTGCGATGATGAGGAGGATTACGACCTGGTAAGACTGGCGGAAATAAACGAAACTGTAAATGTGTTAAATGTAATGCGCGTGCAGCAAAGTGGCATCGAGAAAGTGCGTTTTGGATGTTGCTGTGAGATTTAGTTTACAGCTGAGTTGCTTAGCAGGTGGCTAGTTTGCTAATACTGCAAAGAGAAAGTCAACAAATGTGACAGCCTTTTTCATTTGAAGTACATTTATACATATTATTAAAAATAATCAGTGCTACACTGCACAGACGATGATCTCATCTAATGTTACTTACAAATCTTTGTTTAGAAACTTAACTTGCAGACTCATGTAAAGTTAGCTAAATGAAATGCTTTAGAGTGAACCTGGTTATTATTTTAGGTAAATTCTTTAGTAAAGTTGAATATTGTGTGCGTGAATAATAATATTTGAAGAAAGATCATTGCCCTGTGTTGTGTAATAATAAATGTTCATAATGTACTTTCATGCATTTAAGCATTACTGTATTTATCAATATGATTCTTTGTACATGTAATAAAATGTCTTGATGTCCATTATTTCTTTACATTTCAGGAGTATTCAGAGGACAGCAACTCTGAACCCAATGTTGATTTGGAGAATCAGTACTACAACTCCAAAGCCCTCAAAGAAGATGATCCTAAAGCAGCCCTGAGCAGCTTTCAGAAGGTTTGACACCAATTTTTTTATATTTGGGGTTAATTTTGAAACATTTATTAACGTAATGTTGTTTTGGTTTTTATGCAGGTGCTGGAACTGGAAGGAGAAAAGGGAGAATGGGGCTTTAAAGCACTGAAACAGATGATTAAGATCAACTTCAAACTAGTATGTACATATAATAATGAATGTATTTTGTAAAAAGTAAATATTTCTGGTGTTGATGTAGTCAGTGTTTTTATTTAGAATTGTGTATAAACTTTATTTGTTTATTTACGCAGACAAATTTTCCTGAAATGATGAACCGGTACAAACAGCTGTTGACGTACATACGTAGTGCTGTAACAAGAAATTATTCAGAGAAATCTATCAACTCTATTTTAGATTATATTTCAACTTCTAAACAGGTATTTGTTATAATAAATAAACTAGAATAAATATATATTAATATAGAATAATGTAGAATAAATATAATTTATAAACTAAAAAGATACTTTTACTATTTTTTTACTTTTATTTTCAGATGGACTTGCTACAGGAGTTTTATGAAACCACTTTGGATGCTTTAAAAGATGCCAAAAATGACAGACTTTGGTTTAAAACCAACACCAAGGTTGGTTTATATATATATACAGCTGCAGAAAGAATTTAGAGACCATTCCAAATGTTTATTTTTTCAGCATTTCTAGATTGTAGCCTTTTTTCAGTTCAGTGTTTCTTGAATTTCAACGAAATCAAACCTCAAAAGGGACTTAAAATCAAGATTATTACATAAAAAATAGTTTTTGAACTTTTTTATTTATTATTTTTTACATTTTATATATTTACAATATTGCAATTATATAGTAAAACTACCCAATTATGAATTGGGTAGTTTTTCTCATAGTTGTCTTATTGAATTTTTAGTGCAGCAATAAGCATCTGCACTTCCTATAGTGGTGTATTGCTGTAATAAAATATTAAGCTTAACTCATAAATGCAACTCAAGTTCTAACTAACAGCCTTTAGAAAAGTCTGTATTTCCCACCCGAAGCATTTAGGACTATTGCTAACATTGTCCCTGTGCTTCATGTAGTTGGGGAAGTTGTACCTGGAAAGAGAAGAATTTGGAAAGCTGCAGAAGATTCTCAGACAGTTGCACCAGTCATGTCAGGTAACAAAACTACTATTTCAAAAACAGTGGTCCTGGGTTAGTGTCTGGTTCCATATCACTACAAATCTGATTGACGTTCTTCACATCAGACGGATGACGGAGAGGACGACCTGAAGAAAGGCACTCAGCTGCTGGAGATCTACGCTTTGGAAATCCAGATGTATACGGCACAGAAAAACAACAAAAAGCTGAAAGCCCTTTATGAGCAGTCGCTACACATCAAATCAGCCATCCCACATCCACTCATAATGGGAGTCATCAGAGGTTGTTTATTTATCAACCCATTGAATTTAGCAATTATTAATGATTTATAAGATGTATATAAATATGAAAAATTGACATCAACATGTGATTTACTCGGTAGAATGTGGTGGTAAAATGCATTTGAGGGAGGGTGAGTTCGAGAAGGCCCATACAGACTTTTTCGAGGCGTTTAAGAACTACGACGAGTCGGGAAGCCCCAGACGAACAACTTGCCTGAAGTATTTGGTCTTGGCCAACATGCTGATGAAGTCTGGAATCAATCCGTTTGATTCTCAAGAGGTATAACGTCATAACATCTATTTATCATGGATAGCGAAATGGTATTTAATTTGACTACACAAACTGATTCTCTCTGTAATTTAATGACTAGGCAAAACCTTACAAAAATGACCCAGAAATCTTAGCAATGACGAACCTGGTAAGGTAAGTTTGTAGAGCAACAGCTTTTATTTACCTAATCATTTATGTCAGGATTTGTTATTTTACACTGTAATACTGTTGTTATTATAAACTTGATTCTAGTGCCTACCAGAATAATGACATCACAGAATTTGAAAAGATCTTAAAGACGAACCACAGCAACATAATGGCCGACCCCTTCATCAGAGAACATATTGAGGGTCAGTTTGCCCGTTTTCGCTGTCGTGCACATTTCATAAACGTCATTGCAAATGTGGAAAATCTCACAATGTGCTTTGTTTTTCTTCAGAATTGTTACGAAACATAAGAACACAGGTTCTCATCAAATTGATCAAGCCTTACACTAGGATACACATACCTTTTATTTCAAAGGTAAATCATTTCAAAGATAATTTGATTTATTTAATTGTTTTTGTCTTATTTTTAAGCTATTACTTGTTTTCTTGTAGGAATTAAACATTGATGTGGCAGATGTGGAAAGTTTGCTTGTGCAATGCATTTTAGACAAGTAAGTTTAACCTTTTTTGTGGATCATTTTTATTCTGAAGGTCACATGCATCTTATTCGTGTATTTTTGTGCATCTTTTCTCAGCACGATCAATGGTAGAATTGACCAGGTTAACCAGCTGTTGGAACTGGATCACCAAAAAAGAGGCGGATCCCGATACACCGCTCTGGACAAATGGACCAATCAACTGAACTCTCTCAACCAGGCCATTGTTAGCAAGCTGGCTTGACATTGACGGTCTGGAAAAACAAGTTCACCCATGAAGCAGCTGGTTGACTGAAGGCTGCCAGTGACATTTAATAACTTCAAGCCTTTCTTCCCCCATCACTGATTGACATGAAGGGGAGCTTCATTTGGCTAGTTTGTATTTTTACAGCTGTAGTCACTTAAGTCAGTTTTAAATATCTTTAACAAAGCAGAAGTTCCCACACGATGTCTGCTCAACTGGATTGTTGAAGTCTTTAATATAAAAATGTTCCCGATGTGGTCGCATCTTCTATAAACATTTTACTTTAGCGGCACCTATTGGCACTTGGTTATGAAACATTTAAACGGCCTGCCGCGTACGTTTTTCTTTAATGGGATTTGTGAGGACATGCTGTGTGAAATCGAAGAGTTTATCTGTCTCTGTCACAGTCGGCATGTTTTATGTTGTGCATAGAATTCAGGTGATGAGTTTAATGTAGATGCACCACAGCACAAGCGTATTATAAAATGCAGTCGTTGCTAGAATTCCTCTTGCGAAACATTACAGATCTATTGAAAATGTAATGTCGGCTGAGCTATTCTGTTTCACTTCGAACAACAAAAATAAAAGTCTGTTGCTTCAGCAGATAATGTGTCTGTTATGATTTACATTTTTGTGTATGATGAGCAATTAACTTTTTATTTATATCGCCTGAGCATTTCAGCAGCATTTTTTTATTCCTGCAGATTAAATATAACAGTTTAAGCTGCCTTTTTGATTTTTTATAAAAAGGGTTTTATAATGAGACAAATATTATAATTGCAACATTTTGTAATTCAAATGCATATACACAAAATGGTAGCAAACATGTCTTGGTAATTTGGCAATTACGAATAAAAATGAATAATACAAGTGTTTTGGAGCACTTTACAACCTACATTAGTTAATGAACAAACAATGAACAATTATACTACAGCATTTATTAATCTTAGTTATCTGTTCATTGCATCATTTGTCAATAAATATTTCAAATCAACAGCTGTATCTCTTAACACAGTTAATGCACAATGAACATGGATAAACAATGAACTGTATGATAATGAATCAGACCTCACGGGAAAGTGTCGCTGTAAAGTATACAGGCAATTTTCAAATAACTAACATATGAAATTATCCTAAATAGCATTAAAAATAACTTATAAAAAAATTAAGGCAATGTTTTTATGGGGTATCATCACAAATACTTTTTTATGATGTGTTTCAGTTTAAAGAGGTTTTTTATTACCAATGCTTATGTATACATAATTTTCCATGTAAATAAAACATAACAAAATATCTAAACAACCCAAGTGTTTTTTTAATAATTCTCTAAACTGTAGCCATTGGCGACGCAAATCTCGCGTCACCGTCACGTCGGCCAATCAGAACGCAGTATTTTTGCCGCTGTGGAGAGCGCCATGTTTCAAGAGGCCGTCCCTCAAGAATGGATTTTTCCTCACATATTAGTTATAAACTAACATTTTGAGACTATTTAACATGTTTTATTACTTTTTCGACCGTACAAATACCCGACGTCATAAACTGAGCTGTTTTGATCATTTCACGCGTGACGCTGCTAATACACATTCATTCGTGTAGTGTTTTTATGCTAATCAACAATAGCACTGATACACTAAAGTGTTTCTTCTGGAAACACTTTATATTATTTTTGCCTTAATGTAGGACGGAGGATAATTTTAAAGACTAAAGGTAAGCAGAGACTGTTTAAACTGTTTTTAAATAAAACTGTTTTTGTATTGAAGCCTGTGATGCTTTTCCTCAAGTAAGTTATGTTGTGTCTGGTGTTTGCTCTGCAGCAGGATGTCTATAGATTTTGACAGTGCCGCTTTACAGCCCCAGCAGGAGGAAGAGGAGTATGATCAGGAGGACTATGCGAGAGAACAAGAGGTACTGTTTCAACTACTTCACTCATATACTGTACAACAAACACATCCCATAGACATCTGTCACTTATAAGGGAAATGACATGTTTCACCATACACTTTTTACATTTTCATAATTTCACATCTTTTTTTTACAATGATTAATAATGTATCTTTATGCATAATCTTCCGTGTATAGTTCGTTGACATGAAGTTTAAACAATACTTCATAAATTAAAAGTACAGTATCTTGAGCAATATTTTCTATGAGAATTATTATTAGCATGCATTGTTTATGACCTCTTAAAGTCCACCTAAAAGCAACATGTACCTTATTTATTTTATCAGATCACATTAGTAGTTTTGTGGTGAATAATCCATCCATCCAAGGCAATCAACAAATGTTGTTTTCATAATCTATAATTAAAATCCGCTCCACTCGGGACTCTGTTTGGGCAGAACATCTGTTAACTCCTCCCCACCAACTGTCAGTCAGTTGCCGGCTCCATTTCTGAATGAAACTTCTACTTTTCTATATCCAGTCAATGCACAATAGGAAAACACAAGCCACCGCATTAATTTTTTTCATCTATTTTACTTTGAAAATACGTCAGAATTATATTTGTGACTTCCTGGTTACAGGTACCTTAAATACTCTCTAAAAATTTATGGCGTTCTGCTCACATTTTACTGTTTTAAGTGTGCCAGTCACAAAAAAAATTGAAAACAAAATTTGACAATTCTTATTAAGGAACGTTCACGGAATATTGCAGTGTTGATTATTTGTTTTTTTTAGCCGATCATAGTTTTTTAAAACCATGAGACCCTGTTATCTTTAATCAAAAACATTAACCTTCCCTTTTCCTCAACATCTCTTGGTACTGGATAATATTACAGTATGTATTTTTGTGATAGTATGTACTGCGTATGTTTTTATTTTATATTTTTCTTCTTTTTTCTCTCTGTACTTCTACAGCCATGTTCATGTGTAACTCCTAATGTTGTTCTCTTGAAAATCCAATTAAAAAACAACAACATCTCTTCTTCTGTGCATGATGTATGTCTCGACCTCTACTGACTGTCCAGTGGCCATGGATTCAAACTTCCAATAATCTGGAATTCTCCAATGACTAAATTTAGTCCCGCCCTACATTTTGTTCATTCCAGACACTGTTTTACACAAAAATGTCACAATACGGCAAAAACACAAGTGCAACTTCCATTTCATGTTGACTTAAAATAACACAAAGGACCAATTGGTGATACCATAAGGGATAACAAAACAAAGCACACACATCAACTGAAAGTATAAAATATGCTATATTATAAAACTAAAGTGACTTTATTTACATATTTATTTAGTGTTCTTCAAAAAACGAATTCTTCATATCTTCGGCCTAAGAGCTCACTTTGAGCTGTACTTGACTCAGTCACTAGGTTCAACTTAACATTCTCATGGTTATTCATATTTGTCGTTAAAGATTCTCCTGTTAGTCACATGTCATTGTGAGGTCATCTAAAGTGAATCCCATCCATCAGCTGTTTGTTTTTAAAATCCAGATCTACTCCAATCAGACGCATGTGTTTTCTGACTCAGCCGAATGCTATCTGCTGCGTGAATGAACTTTAGCAGCCATTGGTGCACACAAAATGCTGCTAGGTGTGTTTGTTACTACATATAGCCTGTTTCCATTACCCTGCATACTATCAAAGCTCTTGACTGCTGTTGAGAAGAGAATTCGCCCTTGTGAGCTTTTCACTGCTGGAGTAAATAAAACAGACGTTGGAGTTTTTTCCTAAAAACTTTGTATTTAGTCTCTGTGGATGTATGAGAACTTCTGAATATAATTATTTGGAGTGAATGGTGACTGAATGCAGTGTCTGTCTGTCGTTTCCATCAGAGGAGGAATGTTTCTGCTCCAGTTAACTGAAACATATAGGCTGACCCCGACAATAGGGCAATCTTAGTCTGGCCTATCGAGGATGGTTTAGTTCCTCTTTCTCGCTTTCTTTTCTGGAGTTATTCTTATGACTCATGCTGCTGAAATACAGCATAACACACAATAGTCCTTCAGTATGTGATTGAGCGAAACGTCTGCGCTAGCTGCTGTGTGTTTGTGTAAATGCGGGAAAGCGTTGTGTCCGAGGAAGCGATTGAGGATGTGAGGGTCATACGGCAGGACTTATGGAGGGTGAGTTGGACTTCAACAGCAGTTTCTTTCATAAAATAACTTTGCAGAAAAAGGTTTAACTTGTTTGTTTTCATGTATTAATATAGTGAAGTTGAGAAAAAGTCATGTGGTGTTTGGCTCCAGGGCCACGTGCTTGTGTTTGGTTGTGTTATGACAGTGCTTGTGTGTCTGTAACCGGGCGGGTGTGTTTTTATAAACGGTTGCTATGGTTTTCTCTGACCTGCAGCGAATCGTTGCTTCTTCATGCTCTTTGTTTCGCTTTTCTTGGTTTCGGTTTGTTTCGTCATTTTTAACTGATCGTTGTTTTGAACGGTTTAAAGAAAATGATGTTGTTCAGTGATAGTTATGAATATTACATGCCTGTTATTGAGTAGAGTGTATACAAGTACCCTGAAATAATTTTGAACATCTTATTGCAATGCATCCCTAAAAAAGACATACCACAACAATGTAATAGAACAGAAGTCACAAAGTACTAAGACAGTGAATATGTTTTTATACTTGGTCAAAAAAAATGCAGGTTACAGTACAAATTGTCTTTAAGTGGGTTGAAGTCAAATGGTGTCAATCTGAGATTTCCCACAAAATTGTACCCAACAGCTCAATTTATAAATTATTATTGTATATTTGATAAGGTAAGTAGACAACTGTATTTTGAATATACACATATTTAACGTAGTCATTCAATATAAAGTACCGCAGAGATTATGTATTTTTGTATGCAAAACCCAGAAGCATTTTAGCACTTCTGGTTCCGTCGCACCAAAGTCTCTGTTTTTTTTTAATGGGTTTTTGGTTAAATGCTTAAAATAAGGTCTGTGGTTAACAAAACCTCTAAATATTTTCACGTTTTATTCTATGACATAAAACACCAGTTATAACCCGCTCATTATTTTTAAAGCTTTATAATGTCTTAAAGTCCCAGTAAAATTAAAAATGACAATTCCTATTTTTACATAAATTTTGCAGCGTTTATTGTAAATAGTTTATCAATGTGGGTCATTCGCTTTTTAAAATTCATGTGCCCTCATAATCTTCAAAATGCACTTCCGCCCTAAAGGGAATATCCTTCCATCGTATGTTAGATGGCTTGGGCGGGGCATCCATTAACTCCTCCCCTTCAACTGTCAGTCTTCTGCCAGTTCCATTTCAAAATGCAACAGCTGTTTTTACACATCCGATCAAATCGCAGTGAAAATACGCAAGCCACTCCAACTATTTTTCTCATTCGAAATGTAATTTTACTCGGAAATGCGTCAAAATACGGAAGTAAAGACTTCCTGCAACTTCCTGTTCACAGTAGGGCTGGGTGATATATATATCGTGAGTCACACTAATTATACACGTCTAAATCGATTCTGAAATCGATTCTGCGTTTTATGCACAGCTCTTCTGTGAACTACGGATCTTTGATCAGTAGGAAGTACTGCTCGATCTAAAATCACTACGAGATTGATTTGTTTATAACATGCATTTGAAAAAGCAACACTCGTCAAACATCACCATTATAAATATACTTTATTATCATGAAAATACCTGAAAAGGTTTGAAGAACAGTGATGGAATATGACCATTGGCATTTCCTGGAACTAATCGTTCTTCTGTTTCCCATATTCAGAGTTTCTGCACAAGACTGCCCTCTGGGTTTCGGATGTGGCAGCATTGAACCGTAATTCATTGCGAAACTGAGAGCATAAGAATCGCACGATATATCGCCCAGCCCTAGAACACAGGGACTTTAAAAACGGCGGTTGCTAACAAGTTGCTAAAAGATACTACTTCCTTTGGCGGGGACATTAAACTTACCAGGGAACACGTTTTTAATAAAGGTTGGGGGTGGTGACATTGAAATTGACTGTAGTGAAGTCTGTTTATAACCTCATGTTAGCTTTTTACTTTTGGCAATTGTATTTAGGCTTCACCATTATCATATGTTGTGTTAATCTGTTAAAACGATCATGATAGACAAAATGCGTATCATAAACTTTTGTTAATTTCAAAGCTTATTTACTGCGATTTTCAAAAGTCCATGGGAAAAATGCCTAGGCTTTCGGTCGAGGGAACCACTGCGGCGCTATCTTCTCGGTTGTCCTACAAAAATACGTCATCCCTGTATAAGTCTATTAACTGTTATTGTTTTGGGTCCTTTACATAAAAACTGCTGAAATTGTTCTGGTTCCCCATAGCTTTGGGACCTCATAATTGTTTCACCTTTCACCCCAGAAGGGTGACTCGCATCTAGAATTATGGATTAGATTTGTAGCAATGTTTGTGTTTTTTTATATCTTCAGCTCCAGAAGCTCCTGACTGATCTCCCTGATGATATGCTGGAGGACAGTCGTGACTGCTCCTCACCCGAGCTCGACCGCTCCACCTGCAGTCACCAGGGAGATGACAACAGGTATACAACACCTTCATCTCAAATACTTGAATTGGGTTTAATAAATACATAAACATATTCATAAATAATATGTTTTCTGTTTCAGAACACGGCATGCTTGGAATGTGCCACAGTGGGAGGATCGAAGACCTTCCCATGAGGGAGTGAGTTTCTCAATTTCTGATGCACGGTTTCTGTTTAAAGGGGCTTTATCCAACTCTTTTGTTTCACTTTATTCCCAGTCCCTTTAATCAAAGCTTCTTGCACAGAAAATGGTTGTTAGTTCTTTGTGACCCTTGAATTAAAAAACCTTTGTTTTCCGTACTGTTGTATATGTAAATGACCTCTGTTATGATTGGCTAGGGTGGACCCCATTGGTGAATACTGAACTGGTGTTGATATGTATATAGGGTTTAAATGTGAAGGTACTCATGGTCAAACTAATGCCAGTCTTCCTAAATACAGTAGATGGAGCTTCTTGCAGTAAACATTTTCTGTGATATGTCCCCTTAGAAGAACAGTACACTATCACAAGTACATTCCTCATTTGTTCACTTTTACTGTAAATGTACTTTGAAGCGCTATGAGGAGGACGGTCAAGGATCTTACAATGAAGGCAGCTACAGAAGTCACACCTCTCAGACCAACAGTCACCCTTATCACCTCCAGGCGGGATCAGAACATTTACACCCAGGTTGGGACCAACAAACCAGCGGGAACTACCAGTACCAGAACGGAGACTACGCAGGCACGGATGAGTCCCGCGGCACTGACTTCTCTGCTGCAGATGGGGATGACCAGGACGCGTATCCGCATGATGCTCTTCGAAACGGAGCAGGTTACCATGAAGAAGAGGCCCAAAGCAATGGGTTAAACTATGGAGCGCATGCCAGTGCAAAAAAACAGCTCCAGGTAGATGTCTACAATCTTCACTGTATCAAATAGGTGACGGTTTATGTAATACGCCCCATTTAAATGTAATTTCATTGATATTGTGGTATTTATTACGATATTAAACTAAATAATACAGTTGGATTAGAATATATGTTTATTATTAATTTGTCTCAACCCAAGCTGTGTATGTATAATCACTCGTCATTTTTAATTCTGTGCTTTGTTGAAGTGTGTTGCTGGGAACAGACCTGCTGACCACTACAAGGCCAGTTACCACCCACACCAGCCTTCCAACCAACCAAAGATGTTCAATCCTCAAGCAGCCAATCACAACGGCCATTTCGACCAGCTTCAGAGGGACTTCCTGGACTCAACGCAGAGTGAGTTAATCAAGATATTATACAATTCTGTGAACATTGAGCTTTCTGATGACTGTATAGTGACTTTGGTGTATATGTGTACATTGGTCAGAAACATCAGATGGTCAGCAGCTGGCTCAACTGCACATTCTGAACAGAGCTCAGTCCAGACAGATCGAAGAGCTTGAGCAGAAACTAGAGGACTGCAGGAGGAACATGAGATATCTGGAGCATCAGTTTGCCATTGTCAAAGGTCAGAGGAACCATAGTAATATTGCTTAAACACACCTTTGATATTGATTTACTTGTTTGTGTTTCGCACAGTTTATCCAAATTGTCTCATTTAGTGGTTTCTGTTAGAAGCTGTATTATTTACTCGCTGTTCTTGTAGATGAGAGGGACGGTCTGGCGATGTCACTGAAGGAGTCCGGTGCTCTTGTTGAGGAGGGGAAAGAAAAAGAGGCTCAGCTGCAGGCCCGAATCAGATCTCTAGAGAAACAAACCCAGGCTCTGGCGGAAAGAGAGCAGGCGGTAGGATTATGCAGCACACAAAATGAGGCAGTCAGAGCTTGTAACTGTTAATCGCTTTATGTATTTGTACTCCATGTTTTTGTGTGTTTGTGTGCGTGTGCGTGTAGTGCGTGAAGCAGCAGCGTGCAGCTGAGGTAGCGATGGACGGCATGCAGCAGCAGATGATGGAGCTGTGTCGATCTGAAACGCTGACGCGAGCACGTGAGCAGCATGACAGAGACATGACAGCCCTCAGGGAACAGCATGAAGCCAAACTGCTGGCACTTCAGCAGAAATTAGATGACCAATCACAGAGCCTGGAGGAGCAGGTCAGTGTCTCAGTGTTTTCTGGGATGGCAAGACACATTTATGATTGATAATATTTAATATGTAATATTCTCCTATCACAGTTTAATATGGCCTATATAAGCCATTTATAGCTTAATCGTTTTCTAGCCTACTGATTTTATGACTAAACTAACACCAATGCTATCTGTTTGTCTGACCAAATACAAATGGACAAACATTTTGGAAAGATCTGAGTGAACACATTGAAAACATGATGACGTGAAATCAAAATTTGACCCTATGTATGGGTCATTCTCACAATCATTATGCACGTACAGGCCGATTGCCAACAAAACACAGACATATGACTTAATTTCACTTACCGCGTGCAGTTCATGTCCGGCATGTCTTAGCATGTCTTGGGACCGCGGCATCTATCAGTTTCAAACGATCTGCAAATCCAGCGTTATATCCACCGTTTATATAACATTAGTGATGTGCGGGTCGGGGTTTTTTCCAAACCGCGGGCCCCACTTTTATGAAATTATTTGGCCCGCCCCAGCCCGCACCGCACCACTGTATCTATTTTTACAACCCGCCCCGCACCCACGACCATTAAATAGACATACTAGGTATTGTAATGTAAATGAAAACAGACTTTATTTCAGCCTAAAAGTGCTTGGAAACAGCCATTAGATTACATCGCCCTGTAAACTGGCAACAACATACGCTTATGAACCATAGAAACTGGCACTTCATGTAGCCGATACTGCTGTTGTCTCCTGCTGCAACTATTTCTGAGAAGCGGTCCCAAACATTAGATTTAGCAGCTTGACCTTCTTTTCTTTTAATGATGTAAATTCCCGATCTTAATTTCTCCCGCACCTCATCTTCCATCTTCACTTTTAGTTCTCCGTTTGTTTTGTTGTTGTGGCTGGCAGTGAGAGCTGCTTGGCGCTTTCGTGACGTGATCTGGTTTGGGGACATCAAGCAAGTTACGTTGCTATGTAGGCCAATGTATTGTAACCTTATCAAAGAAGAACCTAATAAAACATGAAAATGTATATTCCCAAAGCTTTAATATAGGCTATAGGGAATTGCACGCAACATAAATGTTTTTTTTATTTTGTTTTTAATGACCCGCCCCGCAAATAAAGTGACAATTTCTTTATCCACCCCAAACCGACCCGCGGTTTATGAGACGACCCGCTCATCACTATATAGCATCTATCACTGAAATGCTGTGGAGAAACAGACACGCCTCAACTTCTCTCACTATTGCAAGAGTAACGAGCTGCAGCTGCAGGCCCACACCGCAGCCGATCTTGGCGCAGTGCAGCCAATCTTGATAAGCGGGTCTTCCTATCGCTCGTCGGCGGCCTGTTTCTTTCACCTTGCTGTATTTCTTTCACATTGCCCAATAAAAGGAATAGGATCCCTGTTACGAAACGGGGATCCAGACTTATAAAAAACTTTACGAAACAATTTGGAGTGCTGGGGGAGTATGGAGCGATTTTAGTCTCATTAATTATTCACACATAAAACACGATGTACACTTGCGTAGCCAGTTTCACGTGCATAAAACCTAATTCACGTGCACAAATTTATATATATACATTCACAAAAAACAATTCACGTGTGTAAAATAAAATTATATCCTCATAAAATATGTTTCACCAACGTTTAATACAATTCACAGATGTACAACTGTGCACAAATACTTTGAAAGTTTAAAATGTACAAGTTTATCATTGAATTTGAATGTGCAAATCGTCACTCACGTGTGAATCGCCCTGGATCGAAATATTTGTGCACAGTCGTATGTTTGCGAAACGTACTTTTTGAGAAAATAGTTTTGTTTTACGCACGTGAATAGCTTTTTTTAAATGTATATTTATACTTTGTGCACGTAAATTAGGTTCTATTCATGTGACACTGTTTACGCATCTGTGTATCTTGTTTTACGCGTGAATAATTAATGAGACTAAAATCGCTCCATAGGGGAGTGTATCAAGCACAGAAATACTACGTCATATGTCCAGCTCGTTTTTTAACAAGCCAGCACGTTTAACAGTGACAGCATGATATCCCGCCTTTAAGTTTGATTTTATTTGAAGAAACACATCTGCCAGTACCTTTCAAATGGTTAACAAATTACTTTATATTTTTCTAGTTAAAAGCTTAATATTTTCTTGTCATGCTGTATACACAACTTTTTGTACTATCACCACCGATACAGGTAGTTTTTCAAAAAAGTTACATGTATAATTTTCTATTAAAATATAATTCATTAATGTCTTATTATGTGTGATTAATAAAAACTTGCTTAGGCATAATGGCTTTGCTTTTTTTAAGCAAAACATGCTATGGTATTTACGGTCTTAAATGGTTCTGCTAATGAGATTTTTTAAAGAAATGTTTTGTAAAAAAAAGGTTCATAATTGTGTTAAACTATAAATTAATGCGTTTAAACACGTCACACCTTGTTTTTAGTAAATAAAAAGGACATGTGAAAATCTTGTACCAAGATTTCGTGAGAATCACCCATATAATATAATAAATATATTTGTGTTGAGTCTTAAAAGTAAGGTCTCTCATCATTTGTAATGTGTTCGACATAATTGTAACCATGAATTATTCCTTGGTCCTGATCCGGAGCCTGACCTGCACATAAAAATGACTAATACAGAGAGTTCCAGTTAACCCGCTTTGGGTGATAATATCATACCGCCGCAGGGATCTGACCGTGTGTGTTTGACAGGCTGAAGCTGGCCAGCGTCTGCTGGATCAGGTCAGACAGCTGGAGCGTCAGAGAGAAGAAGATCAGATGGACAGAGCTTCAGTCATCAACACCCTCACACAGCGACTGGAGGAGAGCCAGCAGCAGTGTGCCAAACTGCTTCACACCGGTGCGTCTCATGCTATCTGCTACTGTTTATTTGTTCGTGTCTCATGGGTAATGTCACCAGCCAGTACATTGCTTCTCTTGTCATTAAAACTGCTTAAAGAAACAGATCACCTGTAAATATTCATCAAAGCGTCTTGTTTTCTGTAGGCTCTGTGCAGGAGATGAGCCAGTTACAGATGAAACTACAGCAGGCCCTGTCTGCCCGTTCTATCAGTGAAGATATCAACAAAGCTATGCAGGTTGGGAAACCCTCCGTTCATCTTAAAGCAGCCCATAATATTCAGACTGTTAAAGTTTGGTTCTTTTAACAGGAAGACTTAACTGAGCTGAAGGAGCAGATCAATCTGTACGAGTCTGCCGTTAAACACGGAGCTCTTTCCATTGAGTCTAATGGAGACTGGGAGAACCAGCTGTCTGAGTCCTGCATCGATCTAGGGATCAAAAAGTCCAAGTGGCGAAATGGACGAATCCACAGGTAACATGTTGTAAAAGTAATAGCGCACCTCTTGAGATGGTGTAATATTCATAGTCACTATAAAAACTTTTATATGTCAAACCTTTCACGATCTGATTCGTTTTTCAGTACCCCGCACATAGCAGATGTGGGAGACTCTGGCCCGCTGAAGGACGATGTGGTGCGAGAGCTGAAGAGCGAGTTACAGCGCTGCCTGAGTCACCTAAAGAGCAAAAGACTGAAGATCTCAGAGCTGCAGGAGGAACTAAAGAGCTCCCAGACCAAAACAGAGCGCTTACAGACGCAGCTAGACCAAGCTGAGAAGACCGCAAGAGACTCGAAGGTTAAAACACAGAGCGATAGCTTGTTTGTATCGTTTGCTTAGTAGATCCTGGTTGTTAAAGATGCTGTTCCCTGCAGGTTAGGGAGAGCAGCTTGGAGAAACACTTGGAATCGTCTGGATTGGCCGCCGCCCCTCAGAAAGAGCTTGTCAAACTGCAGGAGGAACGGCAAGTTCTGCAGGACAGAGTAGAGGTCAGAATCTTTGGTATACAGTATAATACCCACTTTCTACAGTCCAAAAGAAAATGGTGTTACGTTTGCGGCTAAGTCTGTGTGTTTGAAGGCGTCCAGCGCTCCGATACGTGTTTGTTGAAGGTGTTTGTGAACGCAGGCTCTGGAGAAGAGGAACCAGGAGCTGAAGCAGAGTGAGGAAAAGGTGAAAGCCGCTAATTTTGAGCTCTGTACCAAGATGAGAGAGATGATCCAAGAGCTGGACCAGGAGAAACAGGAAGCAGCGGAGAGGTGTGGAAGTGACACGAGAGCTAGAACATAGGGCTGTTTAACAATTAATCGCTATTAATGGCATCCAGAAATAAACGATTGTGTATACTGTGCATATTAATTTTGTATTTATAAGCACACACACACGTACACGGATGTATATATTTAGGAAATGTTGCATGTATATATTAAAAAAACGAATATATACATATATTTATTTATTTATTTATTTAAATAATTTAAATTATATTTAAACATTTATTTTTCTTTATATTTTATTTTTCTTAAATATAAACACGTGTGTATGTGTTTATAAATACAAAATGAATATGCACAGCACACAGACATGTAAACACAAACGTTTATTTCTGGATGCGACAAATCATTGACAAGTCTTACTAGAACATTAGCTTGGCTGCAATAATTAGCCAAACTGTCAGTTATACAGTGATCCTATGGACAACAGATATTATTCAGAAGTATTTGACTGTGTGTGTGTGTGTGTGTGTGTGTGTGTGTGTGTGTGTGTGTGTGTGTGTGTGTGTGTGTGTGTGTGTGTTTAGGTATGAAAGGACTCAGCAGCAGTACAGGGATGACGTGGTGAATCGTGTCCGGGCGGAGCTCGCAGAAGAGCACACGGCTCATGTGGAGCAGCTCATCAGCCAACATCAGCAACAAATCCAGCAGCTAGAGTACACTTCACCTTTAAATCACAACAACTTAAGTTACTTCCATTATAGAAACGATTACTACAGATGTGATCGTGTCCACAGGTCAAAGCTGTCTGACCTCAGTCAGGAGATGTTGGCTGTGCAGGAGTGCTACATTTCGGTTTGTAAAGAGAAAGACAAATTGGAAGAAAATCTGCAGAGAGAGATTGACGAAGAGAGACGATTGGGAGAGGATGAGGTAAGAACTGTACTTGGTCGGTTTTAATTTCGTAAGCCTGAGCGACACCTAAACCGATTCTAAAATCACAAGCTTCCATCTGCTTTTAAATGTATCTTTTGATGCCTTTATAGTATAGGACACTATATAGAGATGTGTTTGTCTGGTTGTTGTAGCTAAAAAGAAGAGAGGAGAGCGACTGTGCTCTGGAGAGATTGAAGTCCGATCTAGAGTCCCAGCATCAGGAGGACGTGACTCGACTCAAAGCCCAGTGGAAGACAGAAACACAAGCTGAGGTTGAGCCGCTGGTTCAAAAGCAGCTGGAAAGCACCAGACAGAACTGGCAGCGCGAGCGTGAGACGGTAAATGATGACGGGTCACCTTTATACTCGATGCCAAAGTCTGTGTGAGCTCATAAAACATCACTGTTTACTTGTTCACTTTATTTGACAATTTCTGTCTGCCTCTGTGTTAGTTGGAGAAATGCTGGGCTCAGAAGCTACAGAGAGCCCAGGAGGAGATTGTGAAGCTCAAAAAGGCAGACGCTTGTGAGGGAGGGTGTCAGACCAGCTTTCTGGAGACCACCACGCCGATGATTTCACCAGACGAGCTGGAGATCAGACTCAGCGATCAGAGAGAGACACTGCAGCAGGAGGCTGCGACCGCTCAGGCCAGAGCGTTGGATGAGGCTGTGAAACGCGCTCGGAGAGAACTGCAGCAGAAACACACTGATGGCATCGCACTAAAGGTATGAGGCATCATGATGAACGGGCATCTGTAAATAAAAAAGGTTCGGCTGACAGCGTATAACAGATAAGATGTCTCGTCTTAGGTTGAAGGTGCGATATCACGGGCTCGCTCTAGATGGCTCCAAGACTTAACCTCTTTACCGGAATACAAAAGCAGCTTGCAAACAGAGAGAGAAGAATGGGAGAGGCAACAAGAGAAACGGGTTCAAGAACAGGTATACGTTGTACATCTTGCAAAACCTGATTGAATAAGCAACGTTCAAAGCTTTGTAAAATGACCGTGTGCGCACACATTACAGGGTTAGCGCACCAAAAATAAAAATGTATAGTTTATTCACCCTCATGTTGTTTAAAACCTCTATATGGCACAAAAAAGATATTTTGAGAAATGGAAGTCGATGGGGGTCAATGTTGTTTGGTTATCCACATTCTTCAAAATATCTTCTTGTGTGTTCGGCAGAAGAAAGAAAGTTATACAGGTTTGAAATGACATGAAAGTGAATAAATGATAAAAGAATCTTATTTTTGGGTGAACTGTCACCTATTTGTGTATTCATGTGCCGGCTGTTGTGATCTCATGTGAACACAGTCACGTGTGCAAAGGTCACTATTTTTATTGTTTTATATGTAACTTTACAAGAGACCGTCAGTGTGACCTGGTTATAGAATTGAAATTTTGTTATAAACATATTTAGCTAAAGTATAAAGGTGAATTCATGTTTAATAAAATAAAATAAAAACAAAATTGAAGTCATTGTATTTGGTAACAAGGATGAAACTAACAAGGTAAGCGCATACCTTGACTTAAGAGGTCTAAAGACGCATAGTAAGGTAAAAAAATCTTGTTGTCAGGTTTAGAGTCTGACCTTTGTTTCAGCAGTCATGTCAAAGCAATAAGCAAATCAGCGTACTACCATCTCAGAAACATAACCAGAATCAGATGTTTTGTCTCAAAGCAAGATTTAGAGAAACTAGTTGATGCTTTCATCACCAGCAGGGTGGATTACTGTAATGGACTCCTTACAGGTCTTCCCAAAAACACCATCAGACAGCTGCAGCTCATACAGAACGCTGCTGCCAGGACTCTGACCAGAACCAAAACATCGGATCATATCACTCCAATCCTCATGTCCTTACTGGTTACCAGTTACTTTTAGAATCAACTTCAAAGTATTATTTACTGTCTATAAGTCACTCAGTGGTCTAGGATCTAAAAACATATCAGATATGCTTATTGAATATAAACCAAACAGACTTCTCAGATCATTAGGATCAAGTCAGTTCGAGATAACATGGGTTCACTCAAAACAAGGCGAGTTAGCATTTAGCCATCACGACACCCAAAGCTAGAATCTGCTTCCAGAAGACATCAGATGCTCACCAACAGTAGCTACTTATAAATCCAGATTAAAAACACACCTGTTTAGCTGTGCACAACCTGAGCACTGTGCTGGTTTACATCAACTGCACTTCTGTTTCTAATTTCTTTTGTTCTTATTCTTTTTATACAGTATATACACTCACATTTTTTATCAATTGTATTGCTGTTTTATTGTTTCTTAAAATCTAAAGTTGTATTTGTGATCTTAAATCATTTGCATTTTAAAGATACGTCTTATTTCTCTTTGTCAATCATTTTATGTAAAGCACGTTGAATTGCCCTTGTGTATGAAATGTTGCCTTGCCTTTAACAACAACAAACACCAGAAGGACCCATTTTGCTTATATGAGCTTTGCCATAGAAATAAATCCATTTATACTTAATACCACAATACTTCCTAATGCCTTAAAGGTTCAATGTGTAATTTTTTAGTGGATCTATTGACAGAAATGCAATATATACATATCCGTCTTCAGAGGTGTATAAAGACCTTACATAATGAAGCGTTATGTTTTATCTTCGAATGAGCTATTTCTATCTACATACATGCATGGAATTGGCCGTGTTGTTTCTACAGTAGCCCTAAACGGACCAACTGCTCTTCAAAGCGCATTTCGTAAATACGTTATCTATTTCGGGAAATAGCGAAAAAGTGACGACATCTTAGTTCTGTGTCCGCCGCCGTAGTGCTTCAAAATGGAGGGGTGAGCGGTGGAGTGAGCCGTTGGTTGCACTTCACAACCTCACCACTAGATGCCACTAAAATCTCCACATTGCTCCTTCAACTCGAAAACAATTTAGAAAATAATGGTCTCTTTCTCTCTCGTGATATCTCAGGTGTCTGCAGCAGTGAAGAATGTGGAGGATGAGTGGCAGGAGAAACTCTGTACCAAATGCACCGAGCTGGATGAGTGTAACAGGAGAAACCGAGAGCTTCTGGAGGAGGTGCTCATCCTCGGCACTCTACAGGAGAGTTCAGGCCAGGAGCAGGCCGCTCTCATCAAAGCAGAGATGGCAGCGGCACGAGATGTTTGGATGAGGGACAAGCAAGAGGAGATGTCCCGTCTCAGAGCAGAGCTTCAGAAAGAGCACAAACACAAACTGCAAGTCGCACTGGTGCAAAACCTCACACTGAGAAACGTTGAGCTGCAGGAGGCCCTCAGGGAGAAGGAACAGGACTGGAGGAGCCGGCAGGAGATCAGGTTAATAATCATCATCCTGAATAGAAATATGTTTGTGAGAGTAAACGATTAATGTTTTGAGCTTATTTAATGATCGATTTTTTTGAAAACGGTTTTTAATTGGGCCATTGCAAACACAATGCTCTACCAATTGAACTAAAGAAACATATCATTTGTACTTGTATATAAATATTAAGTCGCCAATAAACGCATTTTGCCGTTAGCAGACGCTGTCTTCCAAAGCAAGCACTAAAATGTACATATGTAGTTTGTTAGATAGGATGCTTTACAGATCTGTTATATTGCAGACTGCAGGAGGAGACACGGCGGGTGCAGGAGGAGGTGCTCTCTGATCTAAAGGTGGTGTTGCTGGAGGGCTTGGAGAGGAGGAACAGCGAACAGACGTCCAGCAGCGTGACAGGAACCATCAGATCCAGACTGTGGCAGATCTGCAGAGAAACACTCAGTCAAACAGTCCACCAGGCCAAACAGGAATGGAAGAAGGTACACAAATGTGTAATTACAATCCACACATGAGACAGTCGTCCCATTTATACTGTCTCTATATTGATCAGTCTTCACCCTGAGAAACCCAATGAATGTTTTTTCGGTTCTTGCCCACCATAGAGCAGTGATGATAAGCTCAGATGTGTGCTGAAGGAGACCCAGGAGCGGCATGAAGCTGAGATCGGTAAGATCCACAGCACTTAAATATCACCCCTCTCACACGTCTGGAATCTGTGAAATCTTCTCGCTCTTTCTCCTCTTCTCGCAGCAAGTTTAATGGCTCGGTGGAAACTGGGCCCGTGCACCAGCGCTGAATGTGCCGAGACTCTGGCCAAGCTCCAGAAAAGGAATCAAGATCTTCAGAGGCATCTCCAAAAGGCCTGCCGGCACCTTCAGAGGGCCACGCGAGAACACAAGAGCACTCTGCAGAAGATAAAAGGTGAGTGATATTGATCATTTAATGGGTCACATGAATCTAAGTATTCGATATTAAAGAGTAAGTAGCATATGATTTTTAATGTCCTACTTTGGTTTATGGAGTGTCCAACAACAAGTTTATGTACATACAAGGTGTAAAAACACTATTATGTCGTCGTAATAGGCAGTTATTCTTCAGTTATTCCATACTTCTTGTCTGACTCTCAAATGATTCGTTCCGTGCTAATCCACAAGAAACTCCACCACGACTGGAGCAGGATGTTTCTCAGTGGCAAGTGACAACACTTCCAGTGTGACAACATGAATGTTGTGCTTTTGCTCATCAATGAAATAAAATATTATTTTTACTTAAAATACTGTTAATACGTTAGCCGAGTTAATAGCAAGATAAACAAACTGTAATACCCCAGAAATAACGGTACATGCTAATGATAGCGTTATATGCATTAGCTAAACACAGACATAAGGTACACAAATATTTCTTGAAGTTAAGACAAAAATAAATAGTCACACTTACAGGTTGTGATTCGGTGGAGCTAACAGGTCCAAATAAGGTTGGTATTGCCCCCTCTTTCAAGGATAGTCGTTTCACATATCCTGCAGTGAACGCGCCAAGATTATTGAAGCAATCTTCGGTGAAATGACGCACGCACAGTAAAACCCTGGGGTTATACTCCTTTGGTATCATTTGAAAAATGAATTGTAACCATTGTTCCCTCAGAAGTTCTTCCTTTGGTAGTTGAAATAAGACGGACTTAGTTTCACAACGTAGAACACAGGTTCTAGACATGATACACACGCATCACGAACGAGCGACAGTGTTTTGGGGGAGGAGACTAGTGAAGTTTTCGCGGCAGTCCCAGCAAAACGTAGGCGGGGACTATGTGTAGTGACGTAGATACGCGGCGGTTAGAGACTCGGACTAGCTCATGTCTTGTTTGCATGATTCAGAGTCGACTCCCATTTTTACAAGCCAATAACTTTATTTATTCACCTTCGGACTTACAACTTGGCAGACAGCTTACTTTCAAACACGGCAACATAACACACTGCATGAAATGTCATTTTCATGATCTCATGCTACTTACTCTTTAACTTATTCATATTTAATTTTTGACTATTTGTATTAAATCAGCCGAGCACGAGGAAGCCCTGCAGAAACAACAGGAGAGTCACAACAGAGCTCTCGGTGAACTCCAACAAGCCTCAGATGCAGAAGCACAGTCGAGGTTTGTAAATGTTGGAGATGTTTCTCTGTACTGTAACATTTTCTCAGATATTTCTAATGTTCTTGGTAAATGTGATTCAACAGTGCAGTGAACCGGAGGAATCTTCAAGCGGGTCTTGAGGAGATGAAGGAGCAGTACACACAGGCTGTGGAGAAGATCAAAGGCGAGTGTAGGCAAAGAGAACGATTGCATGCGTTTATAGCGTGACAGTAGCTCGATTTGTACAGCATGGGAACCGTTTTAGAAAACACGAATTGATGAAACGAATGCCTGAATCTACTTGCGTTGGATAAAGATGTTTGTGATTTGCTTGTTTTAAAATGTAAAGTAGAAACAACTTGAATTCCATGTAAGGGGACCCACGGTGTATGTACTGTAGACAGAAATAGCTCATTCTAAGGTAAAACATAACGCTTTATTATGTAAGGTCTTTACACACCTCTGAACACATTGTTATGTATATTATATTGCATTTCTGTCAATAGATCCTCATTTGTCCAAAAATACACATTGGACCTTTAACTTTATTACTTCTAACTAAACTACTGTACGTGTATATGTGTCTTGAGAACATTCATTTTATTGAATGTTTTGATGATGGTGCTGTAGGTGATATGCTGCGATACCTTCAGGAGACTAAGGAGCGATCGGCCGATCTGATCAGGGCCGAGGTCATGAGGGAGAGACAGGACACCGCCAGGAAGATGCGCAGGTATTACCTCACCTGTGTGCAGGAGCTGCTTGAAGATGAAGGCCACACCACAGGGTATGAAAGCGATTCTGCTCTTATTAGTCTGTTTTTGTAAGTGCATTTACACGTTGCACACACACAATATTTAACGCTATGTCTTCTGCAGTGCAGAGAAGAAAATTATCAGCGCTGCTAGTAAGCTGGCCTCTATGGCCAAAGTTCTGGAGACCCCTGTACCCAAACGCAAGCTTTTAAAAACCCAGAACTCTCAAGGTAATGTCTTAAGTTGATGCTTTTTATCCTAATATTATGTGTTTTGATGTTGATTTTGTTACACTTAGGATGGATATATTTATTTATTCTTTTATGCATGCTTAGGTGAATCAGCCAAATCAGACGGTAACACAACTGCTTCTCCTGCTGAAGTTCTGGGTGCTGCCTCACATGGAGCTGAAGTTCATGTTCGAAGAAAGGACCAAAAGATATACAACCTAACTGAGACCATCTATACAGCCAAACAGAAAAGCGTCAAAGCAAAATATAAGGACTTCGAACCCGACTTCCTCAAGTCTGGGATGTTGTATGATTCTAAAGACCCCGGGATGACACCTCAGATACCTCACGCTTCCCAAAAACGCACACAGAGTGGATTAGGCATCTGTTCCAATGTTACTGATGATAGTATTTTCCAAAACAATGACAGGACGACTAATGTTACTTTAAGAAAGCATAGCAGGGAGAAGTTTATGGAGGGTTTCCTGATCGAAGAGCCACCTGTCCGGGATGACGGTCAGAGCGATTGGAGTTTAACCAGTAACGGATGTAACATTGTAAACAACGTTCACCTGACATCATCGTACCCAGAGCCAGGCAAGCCATTCTTAATAAATGGTCCTTTATTGGGTGGTTTGAATTTGGGAAGCTCCATTGGTGAACACTCTGATATCACACTTTACAAAGAGATTGTTCCACCCTTTTACTCAAAAGTTGGCGATGGCAGAGCAAATAAACACAGAGAGCCAATCCCTGGATCAGAAGGAGATGATGTCCTTAAATCATGTCCAATGAGTTTGTTTTCAGAGTTGAAAGTGCGTCAACATGACAGCGGGTTCGACAGTCCATTGGCACGGCATCAGAAATAAAATTGTGACTTTTTTGGTGTCCCAGTGCCTTCGTAAACATTAAGAGTTGTGTATGTAAGAGTTGCATTTGTTGCACCCAGGTAACCTTAAGCAATGCTTTTTTACTCGTTTGAGCCAAAAGTGTCTTTTGTACTTGTTTTTTTAAGCAGTTGCACTGTCGGTGCTTGAATTTATGTTTGTAATTTAATAAAAAAATGACTTAAGTTTGCATTAAGTAATCTGCTTTCACATCTTGCTACTAGTTAAATAGAAACACACAGTTTAGTCAAGTTCCAGCATGCACTATGAAACACAAGGTGTAAAACAACCTGTCAACCATTTACTAAATCGAAAGTTTTATGTTCCAGACATCTACTGTTAACACTTTAACTGTGGTTTGATAAATATCTTCAGGCAACCTCTGTACAGCCAGTCAAAGTTCAATACCAGCGAGGAAGAGGTGAACTATTCAATTCATATAACTAGAACACTGATATCTACTGTCTATATGCCTGCTTAAAACTGGATTGCTGTTTTGCAAAAAAAAATGGGTAATGCATTTTGCACTTTTCATGATATGTCAAATTCAGACCTACTGCACTTTTCACAATTTTGCATTCTTGCAAAGCAGCTTTTCAGAAAACATGTTTTGGCACAAACTGCAGATGCATAGGAAAGAAACAGAAGCAAGGGAGAAGTTGAAAACCTATGGTATTGTTATGAAATCGTATTGTAACGATTTGTATTGTAACGATTTTGCTACGTATTGTAGCCATTACAAATAATAAGAGTTACAAAACTAAATGTAGGCTTTATTTTCTTTATATAAAATATACATTTTGGGTGCAACATGGGCCATGTATGTCTTGACATTCACCCCAAAATCATCAAAGCTGTTCGTAAATAGCACACCTTTAAGAGAAGGAACCATAGTTTTACTGCAAATACCATGGTTGAACTATACTATGGTTTCACTGCAAATAAAACTAGAAACTGATGGTTAATTTCTGTAAGGCTACACTGTAAAATAAAAACGAATTTTATGGAATTTTACTGTTTCAAGTGACAATTTTTGAAATTTGGTAAAGAATGACAGAAATATACTGGAAATGTACAAGAAAACATGTAATTTTACTTTAATTTTATTGTAATTTTACAGTATTTTTGGCACCCCAGCAGCTAGAATGTTACAGTTCTTTGCAGATTTGACAGTGCTCATTCTCTGTCAGAAAAAAGACATTGGGAAGGTACAGTCAGACATATGGTCGGTATATGTCATGTACCAAAAAGGTACAACATTTTAGTCCCATCCCAGTGATGCCTATTGTATACCTTAAAAAGTACAGTTGTATGCTTTTTGTGTGAGAGTGTAGTGTAGAGATAGATATATAGAGAGTCAGAAGAGCATTTGGCAAAAAAATGTTTTAAAGCAATTTACAATTATAATAATTTAAAATTATGTACTGTTGTACTTTTTATTGTTTTGTTTATTTACGTTTTATAACATGAATTTTAAATGTGTCTGTTTTTATTGATCCATTAGGATTTCTTTTTATTGTAATATTTAATTACGTTTAAAAACATGAACTAAACCATTTTAAAAATGACTTATTTTTCTCGGAATTGGTTTCTTATTATTTGTTTAGTATTTCTTTTACATTTTTATGATTGATTCAATTGATAAATTGATTCTTTGTTGATTTTTAAGCGTCACTCTTGGTAGTGTTCGTGTAGAGATCCTCGTTCATTATAATGTGAAGTTCATGGAGTTTCTGTCCTTCATAACTGTTTAGTGAGTGTTTCAGACTAATGAAAGCTCCTCCTCTTCACCGCCTTCATTGCATGTTTGTTAAGTTATCTTCTGTCTGTCTGAGAACACGAGGAACATCTGCATGAACTCTGATCACGTCGTATCATGTTTTGGTTTATCTTAAGTGCCGTTTTACTTCTATTCGCGGTAAGATTCCGCTTTCCATACTTCATCACAGACGTCCAGTACGCCTACCGAATCTTATTACTCGCATATCACACGACCAAAATAAGAAAATCCAAACCTTTCTATACTTTAGGGGACCGATTTCTGGAGCAAGTCCAGAAACATCCCGACAAAGTGTTTATTAGCTTTGGCGACGAGACGTACTCGTACGCGGAGACGGATAGACGGAGCAATAAGATCGCGAGGTGTTTATTAAAGCACGCGGGTCTTCACGAGGGAGATTCGGTGGCTCTTCTCATGGGAAATGAGCCCATGTTCATGTGGATGTGGTTGGCTTTGACGAAGATCGGCTGCTCTGCGGCTCTTCTGAACTATAACATCAGATCCAGATCACTGCTGCACTGCTTCTCCTGCAGCGGAGCCAAAGCACTCATCGCCTCAGCAGGTACAACAAACTTCTCCAAAACGTCACAGAAGTGTCATGATTTAATGGTTATCATAGTAAATGCATTGATTTGAGTGAAAACTGTCATTTCTCCCATAGATCTTTACTGGTAATGTGTTGGGGTCTATTGGTGGATGGGAATCGATAGAACCCCGTTAAATGTGACTGGAATAAGGCCCATAAAGGCATTTAGTGATGGTTTTAATGATAAACGGATGATGGTTCATAATGGTATTTGTAATGGAAACCATTAATTTGCATTTTTATGCAGTATAGAAGTTCTTATTGATTAAATGCAATAGAGGAGTGTAATAACTGTTCCTGACAGGGGCTTTTATTATGATATAGACACATTTCTGTTGATATAAAAAACAATGCATTACAAATTGCGAAGCATTATGACTTGTTTACTATTAAAACCATTACAAAATTCTTAAAATTTCGATGCCCGCTTTCACGGACAAGGCTTAGTACTCCCAGACTAAAATGAAAGTTAACTTTCAGCTGTCTTATCTGAAAATAAATTGCCCCGCAATATGTTTCAATATGTAATTGCCATTGTTTTGTCTCAAAATGCACACCAGTGATGTTTTTATCTAAGGCTTTTTAATAACTTAAAATATTAACTTAAATATCCTCATTTAAGTCCTGGCTTTAGCTTAGCCTCGTCTATGAAACCGGGCGCTAGTGTTTGAAACTTATTCCAGTAGGATTTAAAGTGATATTTCACCCAATAATAACAAGTCTGTCATCATGTACTCATCCTCTTGTCATGCTGTTAGTTCCAGATAACATCCCATCAAAAGAACCCAACCCAACACATTACCAGTAAGAGTCCATTATAGTTTACATTAAAACCAATACACTTTTCATTATAAGAAATTTTATTCATTTCTGTGATTGTTTCTATTGCTCACACACACACACGCACACACACACACACACACACGTCTGGTTTATTATCTCCGTGGGGACAGTCTATAGGCATAATGAGTTGTATACTGTACAAACTGTATATTTTATCCCCTAACCCAACCCCTAAACCTAAAGATCATAGAAAACTTTTTGCATTTTTAGATTTTTAAAAAATATTGTTCTGTACAATTTATAAGCTTTTGTGCCTCAGAGGACCTCAGTTTTGGTCCCCACAGTGACACGAGTACCCATGAGTTGGTGTGTATTCAGGTTTAGGTCCCCACTAACATATAAAACATGAACACACACACACACGTGAATATAACACACACACTGAATATGACTTCTTGAAGAATAATGCAGTCGGAGTTATAATCCCACGTATCATTTTACTTCCAAGCGATAGAATGGGAGTGAATGGGCGTCACCTTTTTGAAGCTCCAAAAAGTGCATCCATCAATTAAAGAACTGCACGACACGGCTCCGTGGTCTCAACAAAGGTCTTCTGAAGCGAAACGATGTGTTTGTTTAAGAGAAATATCCATAATGAGAGCACTATTAATGTTAATGTCTAACTCCCATTATCCCTCGGCTGCACGTGAAACTGAGGCTTGTTTTTCATATTCAGTCATTCATTCAATTTTGTTTTGTCTCTGAAATATCCCTTAAACAACCCTTTGCATATATTGCTCAAGCACATGAGATCATTCCTAAATGAGATCTAGACAAGAGGTTATTAAATATAACCACTTCAAACATTTAGGCATCACTGTTACTTAGTACTGTTAAAGTCATTCATATTAGTCATGCAAAGTACAGTACATACAATACTGTGTGGCACTTTGGATAGAAGTGCATGTACCATCTGCATAAATGTAGATGAAAGTACAGCATGTGAAAATAAGATGAGTATGCAAAATGTAAAACTGACAAACAAATGTGCTTTGCAAAGTTATGCTGATGTAGCATTCCTGAAATGGAAGAGTTACAACTAGGTGATGGATTTGATTCCCAAGAAATGAACGTACTGATCAAATATTTCATATCATGTGTAGTGTATTTCTGGGAAACTATGAGTTTAACCAGAGTAACATACGTATAATTAATTGTGATTAACCATTAATTATTGTATACACTTTACCTGATGCAGCAGAGCTAATAACAGCGACAAACTAAATACACTCATCCCGCGAGTGATCAGCAGATCGTATATCAACTCTAAGACATATTACTTTCCTGGCCTTGGAAAAACAATATTCTTACTGTAGTACAGTACCACTTCAGAAATCTTAACGAAATCAAGCAGTTTAAGTGACCTTGATATGTGATAAATAATCACAGAAACAATTCGAGCGTGGATACACATGCTGTTTATTTATCTACACTATTCATACATACATATACATACCCTACACATGTGTGCAATTCACTGCCTGCCAAATAAGGGATACAGAACAAAAGAATGTGATTGCCGGGTGTAACAAAGTTTGCCATCAATACAACTTAGAAGATCCTCACAATAGATTGCTACAGCATTTGTATAATCTCCAGTGAAATGCTGTATCTTGTTTCTTCAGAAAGGTTAGAATAAGGAACTTGTTTCTCGCTTTTCTCAGTATTGTGAAGACCTTGGCTTGAAACACCGAACAGTCTGCCTGTTAATGTTGCAACTAAATGAGACTCCCGCAATTCGCCCCTTGTGAAAATCTGACAAGTCACCCATTTCACCTAACCAGTGCTGAACACAGAAGATAACAAACAAAAAATATTTGCAAGTTACAATGGATGTTTACAGTATATTAAAAAAATTCATATAACCCCTGTATATTATCTTGTAGAGCTGCAGGATGCTGTTGAAGAAGTGCTGCCTGCGCTCAGAGAGCAAGGAGTCACGGTCTATATACTGACTGACAGTGTTAACTGTGACGGGACTGAGAGTTTAACCGACAAGATCAACCAGGCTTCAGATGAGCCCATTCCTGCCGACCTGAGAGCCAACATCACCTTGAGAAGTGTAGCGGTGCACATCTATACATCAGGCACGACAGGTAATACAGGAATCAATGACTACAATATCACCACTCGACCTTGCAGGTATGTGCTCTACAACATCAGGAAAATCAGGCCGTTCCTGTCGGAGCATGCCTCTCTAGTCCAAGCTCTGGTCATATCAAGACTGGACTACTGCAATTCTCTTCAGGCCGGCTTTCCAACCAATGCAGTCAAGCCCTTGCAAATGATCCAGAATGCATCTGCACGTCTAGTCCCCTCCTGATTTCACTTCATTGGAACCAAATCGCTTGCAAAAAGCTTTACTCATTCGGTTCCCCTGTGGTGGAATGAACTGCCAGCCTCCACCCGAACTGCAACATCCTTTACAACTTTCAAAAAACAGCTCAAAACATATTTATTTGACTAACCAATAACTGTCTATGTCTAGTGTCTGTAAAAAAATTCTTGTTGTTCATTCTCTCCCTTGCTTACTCCAGCTTGAATCCTCTTAGTAGCATGGCCTTGTAAACTAACGCTACTGTTTAGCGTGTCTTTGGATAAAAGCGTCTGCCAAATGAATACATGTAAATGTAGCTTGAATGAAGAGTAGCTTGTAATTTTGCTTCTTGGGAATAGAAAAAGCATGTGTAAAGTAAGAATGATGTTGAATTGAACGCACCCTGTCTTCTGCAGGTCTTCCAAAGGCAGGTTTGGTTACTCATCAGAGGTTGTGGGCGATGTCCCTCTTCCAGTTTCTTTGTGGAGGGACCTCTGAAGATGTTGTGTATATCAACCTTCCCTTGTATCACAGTGCTGGGTTTTGTATCGGATTCACAGGGTGTATTGAGAGAGGTAAGAATCAGCTGTTCTTTTGTGATGTTATTTCAAAACATAGAAAAATATGTTATTCTCTGTTATTCTAATTAGTTGTCTCAAAACAAGGCAGTTTTCGTTGTGTATTTGTTTAGGAAGCAGTGTAGTTTTGAAGAGCAAGTTTTCGTCCTCTCAGTTTTGGGATGACTGCAGGAAATACAATGTAACTGTGATCCAGTACATTGGAGAAACAATGCGTTATCTCTGCAATACACCAAAGGTATTCAAAGTCATCCATGTCATCTTTTTGTAGCTTTTCATATTCCCATGTACCAATCTAACAATTTTTGGTTCTCAAAACGTTCAGAGAATGTTATTTTTGGTTTTGGTTATCTAGGAACATCATAAAACATTATAACTATTTTGATTTCCAGAATGTTACCAGAAATAACCATTAGGAAACATTTTGTGTAACTTCTTTTTTGGTCATTTAAAGATAACCACCCTGCAACGTTCTGGGAACGTTATATTATGTTGCAAAGAACCTAAAAATAACTTAAACTGGTGCCTATTTTTTAGCTTATTTCAAAATACTCCCCCTGCAATATTTGGGAGTGTTATTTTATACTGTAGTCGCAAAATAACCTAAAAAAATAACTTATACAGAACGTTTCCGGGTGGTTATTTTTTAGCTTATTTCAAAATACACCTCTGCAACGTTCTGGGAACGTTATTTTATGGTTGCAAAATAATAACCTGAAAATAACAAAAATACTCCCCTGTAACGTTCTGGGAAGATTATTTTATGTTGCAAAATAACCTAAACATAACCCATACACAACGTTCCATTGTAGTTATTTTTAGCTTACTTAAAAATACTCCCCCTGCAACATAATGGGAACATTTCTTGTGGTTGCAAAAAAGAAACACTTTAGGGGAACATTCTGAATCTGCTAGGATGTTATGGACGTGTCTGATCATCTTATCTGTGTTTATTGCTCTTCAAAGCGATTTAGCGACCCAGTACACAGCGTTAGAATGGCCATTGGGAACGGGATGAGGGCAGATGTTTGGAGGACATTTATAAGCCGGTTCGGTCATATTGAAATCAAAGAATTCTACGGTGCAACTGAGGGGGTCACAGGTTTCCTGAACTTCGCTGGGAAAATTGGGGCTGTTGGTAGATTGCACGCTATTCATAAGGTACTACTGGAATCCAAACATTATTGTATATATGATGTTCATATATTACAAAATAGTAATCCCAGGACAAAGCAATACTCTTTTAGGAACTTACTGTATTTGTTCTTTTTGAGATTTACTTGAATTTGTCTGAATGCAAAAAAAATGTAATGTTATTTCAGAGGGTAAGCCCTTATGCCATGGTTAAGTTTGACCAAGAGCTAGAGGAACCTGTCAGGAACGCTGATGGATTTTGCACAGAGGCTGCTAAAGGCATGTCATATTTATCCGTTTAATGTACTACAAACTCACAAGACTTTTTAAGATACATCTACATTTCTACTGTACTTTGACATACTATTTTTGTCCCAAAGGCAGATTGTAGGTTTGAGTTTGGCTGCTGTCATAGTATATCATAATAAAGATTTATAAAACTCCAAATTATTATCATTCATTTTTGAAAAATTAGCTTCTTTGGCACTTTTTGGAAGAATTGCATGTAACTACTGTGTTATTGATTTGAATGCAGGTGAGACAGGTCTGCTGCTGTCGAAGATCACCCAAAGGCATCCTTTTATTGGATATGCCGGAGATCAGAAGCATACAGAAAAGAAGAAACTGTACAATGTGTTTGAAAAGGGAGACGTATACTTCAACTCTGGCGATCTGTTCAGGATAGACAGTGATAACTTTATCTACTTTCAGGATCGTGTGGGCGACACTTTTAGGTAGGTGTACATGCAAAAGCATCAAATTTAACAGGGCAGATCGAAGTAAAGTGCTACAATATTTAATGAAGCTAAAAGGAATAGTTCACCCAAAAATATAAATGCGGTCAACACTTATTCACTTTCATGTTGTTTTAAAACCATAAGACTTCTTTTGTAGAACATAAAGGGTGTTTTTTATATAATGAAAGTGAATAGGGACTGGAGTTGTCCAAAACAACAAAAATCACCATTAACCTATCATAAAAGTGGTCCAAACATTTTTTGTACGATATTCCAGATTCTCTTTTGTGTTTTACAGAAGAAATAATACATTATTTTGAAACGTCATTTTTAAGTGAACTGTACCTTTAAATCTATATGATCAATAAATGTTTCTATTTTTCCAGTCAATGAAATCAAGTCATCTCTGCCTTTGTAATAACATCCCGTTTTTTTTTTGTTGCTCAGGTGGAAAGGGGAAAACGTGTCCACAAATGAAGTATCGGACGTTCTAACAATAGTAACATGTATAGAGCAAGCAAACGTGTACGGCGTTACAGTTCCAGGTTTATTGCTACATTATTCCTTCAAAGCATCCAGTCATACAATGAATCGGTATTTTCTCTTATCTACTCTACTGACACTATTCATCTTATTTGCAGGACATGAGGGAAGGATAGGAATGGCTGCCGTCAAACTAAAGGACGACCGACAGTTAGATTGCGAAGGTCTTTTTAGTCACGTGACCACTTACCTTCCTTCTTACGCCAGACCGCGCTTCATACGGATCAAGGTGATGTCATAATGCCTTATACATATATTTATGAATTTAACACAAGTATTTGTCATATTTAATGTGAATATAGTGTTCATTTTTTATTGAAATTACTACTCATTACAGAATGACATGGATACTACTGGCACCTATAAATATATGAAAGTAAAGCTAACAGAGGAGGGCTTCAACCCTGTGCGAATCAAAGAGCCTCTGTTTGTTCTGGATGAGACGGTGAATAGCTACAGACCTCTGACACAGGAAACATACCAGTCCATATCAGAGGGTCACTTCAGGTTGTGAATAGCAGGCAATGAAAGTTATTTGATTACAGACTGTTAAAACTAAACTCACCATTGCAATACAATAACTGTCCAGATATCAGATACACTTTATATGAGTTATATTGATGTAAACTACAGAAATTCCTATGTAAAGAAAATAACTTTGCTTTTTTGTGTTTCACAAATATTTCATTTTCGCAGCACAGTATTTTAAAAGCACACATTTTCTCTGGTAACGTGGTTTGAAAAGACTAGAAATATCAAAGTGTATTATTTAATTGTCTGTCTGAGAGCTCTCAAAGAACTTTCTCCTGTGGTCTGTGGTAGACACATTGTTTAGTAAGTGTTTTCTAGAAAATGATTGGCCTGAGTAGAAACCCTCCCACTCATGTCTCAAAGGTTGTATTGGAGGAAAGGGTTGCCAAATTGGGAAGAAATGTACATTTTGCCTCTACCACATACTTAAGATTCTTATGACAAAACCATTTCTTATGTTGTCAGTATGTCATTTTAACTGGTCTCAAGGCCGAGACTAGGGGGAATTCCCTCTCCAAATTTTTCTTGGGCCCCTCCAAAGATTTTCAAGCTGACAATAAAATATTTAAAAATTAACTACTTATTTTTAAATACGTAATACTTTTTATGAATTGATCTGTTCATTTAATCACAGACAAATGTAAAAATGATGCATGCAATGAACTGTAATTATATATCTGCCCATATGACTGGTCTCGTATTAGTACGATTGTTGAAATACAATATTGCCAAAACTGTGATATTCCAATGTTTTGTATGGAAAAAGTAAATAATGAAAAAAATCAAATAAGTAAAAAAAGAACACTATCGAAATATGTGTTCTCACTTTGGCTATATATACTGTATATTATTGCCCATGTTTATTTATTTCTATACTCAACAACATAGTTATTAATATTTAGTTGTTTCGTAAAAATATACATTTTACATTTGGTTAAAAAAAAGTGTATACTGTGTGTATAGAAAATTAAAAATCTTATCTGCCATATAAAAGTATCTTTGCACTTAATAATAATGTATAACCCTTAGAAAAAATAACAACCATGGTTTAAATGGTTAACAGTGTAGTTCTAAATTAGTGCTTTGGTTTATTACACATAAATAAAAAAAGAAACGGCTACCGTCAAACCATGGTTCATTTCAATTCTTACATGACATATTAATGACCTACTTCATATGTAAATAGTAAGCAGGGCTGATTGATATTACGACAGAACCAAGGATTTAATCTGCAGATGCTATTGGATGGTTTCGCAACTTTCTATAAACAGCAGATTTGTGATTTGAACCCCCATTGGATCGATGATGATCTGGCAACCCGGCGAGGATCTTGACATCGGGGGTGGACCAGAATGATCTAACCTCCCTCCAGAGCTCCCAATGGGCTGAATTTGCACCTCGAGAACGCGACCCCGTGAATTTGAAGTCTCTGGAAGTCGTGTCAGGCTATGGCTTTGCGTTAATCTCCAAATCGTCGCGTTTTACAGACTCTTGCAAACATGTTGATCTGGTTTACGCTTCTGGCGGGTCTGGCGCTTTTGCCTGCGCTGCTGAGAACTTTCAAGCCGTATTTTTTCCAGGACTGCGTTTACATGTTTCACGCGCTTGGATTTGGGATCCGATTGATTAAATACAAACGCAGATCTCCCTTCTACAGCATAGTGGACTGTTTTCTGGATGCGGCGAAGAAACACCCGCACAAGACCTTCGTGCATTTCGAGGGCAAGACGTACACTTATTCGGACGTGGAGAGAGAAAGTAATAAAGTCGCGAACGCGCTGCGCTCCGTCGCCGCGCTCAAGGAGGGAGATACGGTGGCCCTTTTCCTCGGGAACGAGCCGTGCTTTATATGGACCTGGCTCGGCCTGGCTAAGCTGGGCTGTCCCGCAGCACTCCTGAACTTTAATATCAGATCCAGATCACTCCTGCACTGCTTCTCCTGCTGCGGAGCGAACGTGCTCATAGCCGCTGCTGGTGAGATTCACGCGTTCGTGACGCGCTCCTGTTAACTCGCTATATATGTATTTGGAGACTCATCACGAGTGTGTATATGGTGTGTGCATATGGAAACAGGCCATTTTTGGAAAGATATATTTAGGAGAGTGTGCACGAGACTCGAATCTGGTTTACTCTGGAATGTTGAGGCAGAAAATGCACATTTAAAGGAATACTATACCCAACAGTTCAAATGATTTGATCATTTACTCACCCTCCTGTCATTTCAAACCTGAATAACTTTCTCTCTTCCTGTGAACACAAAATAAGATATTTTGAAGAACGTTGATAATTAGACAACATTGACCCCCGTTGACTTCCATTGTATGGACACGAAACCACAGAGACCTTTCTCAAAATATCTCCTTTTGTGTTTCACAGATGAAAAAAGTCATAAGGGCGAATAAATTACAGATTTTTTATGAACTGTCCCTCTAAACATGGTTTTATTATAGTAAAAGTGCATTTTGTGATTACAATTTGTGTAACCATACTACAAACTTCATGGTCAAACTACGGTTACTTAAGTAAAATCATAGTTAATTTTCAAAAAGTTATATTAGATGCAATCCATTATAATGAATGACAGGATTAATGAGTTTAAAGCACTTTATTTATGCAAATAATTGTATCAATCTATAAAAACAAGGTTACTGCACTTTTACTATAACCAGGGTTAATGTTTCTAAGGGTTATTATGGGTAAGAGTTTTATGGGTTCGTGCGGGCACCCTGTCATTAAAGTTACACATTAAATACACAGCATGTACATGTAG
This sequence comes from Triplophysa rosa, assembly GCF_024868665.1. Classification (NCBI taxonomy): domain Eukaryota; kingdom Metazoa; phylum Chordata; class Actinopteri; order Cypriniformes; family Nemacheilidae; genus Triplophysa; species Triplophysa rosa. Next base: position 11,525,633 of record NC_079892.1, read on the forward strand.
AACAAGACTATAAATAAATAAAATGCCACTGAATAATGACCACACTACAATGTGTAGCATATGTCATGCATCCCTAAATAAAGTTCGTACGCTATTTATAAAGTATTCCAAAGTAATGAAAATAATGGTATGAAGGTATTCCCATGGTAGTCATATTGGGAATTCATCATCATTGTTGAATCATTATTTCAAATGTTTCTCCTGCAGACCTCCGTGATGCTGTGGAGGAGATCTTGCCTGCACTGAAAGAGAAGGGGATCACAGTCTACCTCCTGTCAGATGAACACAGTACAGACGGCATCCAGAGCATCAATCAGAAGATCGCTGAAGCGTCTGATAAACCGCTGTCTCCATCTCTCAGGTCCAATGTTAACATCAAGACTACAGCACTGTATATCTACACCTCCGGCACCACAGGTATCTCACACCGCTGCGCATGTCATATTTCTTGCTATAATGAGGAAGAATGAATCCAATTCCAGCAAAAACAGATAACATGATAGATTTGGGGTAACATTTTAATATAGCCTAATTGTTTTTATTAGGGATGCACAAATGTTTTAGACAATATTGATGGGGGAAAACATGTATATTTATTTAATATTATCCATGATTTTAATAATAAAACAAAGAAACACACACATATACTGTATATATATATATAATATATATATATATGTTTTGTATTTAATATTTTGTATTTAAAAAAAACGTAGCTCTGTATACTATGGTAGTCTATATGGGACCAGTTTTACTGCGCTTATGCTTTTTGTTGTCCTTATGTTGTTCCAATTGCTTCCATTGTTGACCTCATTTGCAAGTCGCTTTGGATAAAAGTGTCAGCTAAATGACTAAATGTAATTTTGTATTTAGGATTACAAAAATAAACAGTTACCCAACTTTTTCCCTCACACATGTGCCTAAACTTTCCTTTCATTACTACTGCTTTATTTAAAAAAAAGTTTTGTAAACCACACAAAACAAAATAAGAAAAGTTTGGTTCTTTTTCGTTTGATTTCTTTTCAAAAATCATGTTGTTTTTTTATCGTGCATTCCAAGTCAATCAAACCGCAGTTGGTTTGTTTTGATTTAAGCCATAATAACTCAAAACATACTGCTAACTAACACAATAAAAAAAACATAACAATAAAAAACATGATTTGATCTCCATATATTTATATCATACTGGTAATAGGGGATGATTCCTTTTTTCAGATACATTTGATATTATCTTTCATCTTGATATTATCTTGTGTGCTTTCTACACACATTACAGACTGGAGCATATATCATAGATCTCTAAATAAAGTTTGTATTTTGCTTTCCGAAGGTCTTCCTAAAGCTGCATACGTGACCCATGAGAGGGTTTGGGCTGCTTCATTTATCCAGGGTGTGTCGGGGTTGACATCTGAAGACGTATTCTACATCAATCTGCCTCTGTATCACAGCGCTGGGTTTCTCATCGGACTCGTCGGATCCATTGAAAGAGGTCCAATATAGCTACTGTACCCTTGCAGGAATATCACCTGAATGCCGAAAGCATACATTTGTTTTCTGTTTGTACTGCATGCATTATGTAGTTGTGACGGGTATGTCTAGTTTATGTCACTTGTATGTGGTGCTTATAGGGATTTACATCTGTTTGGTGCAGGTAACACAGTTGTTCTGCGGAGAAAGTTTTCAGCCTCTCAGTTCTGGGATGACTGCAGGAAATATAACATAACTGGCATGCAGTACATTGGAGAAACGCTGCGTTACCTCTGCAATACACCGACGGTGAAAACGCTTCCTTACGTTACTAAATCACACTGTGTAATTTCCCAATTTTTTAAGTATTAAACAGGAACTAGCTCAGTCCCATCCAGTTGAGTTGCCTGTTGTATATCTGCATCTAGATCGACCTTACGCGGTAGACAGTTTAAAACCAGCATGTCCTGAAAAGGTTTAGGACTGTTAAAAGATAAAGACAGATTAACAGTCATGGCTTTGATAGGTCTCACAGTTAGCCAAGCTCTGTTATCAACAGCCCAGAGAATCAATATCAAAGGTCGATCTCTGTCCTCTTTGTAGAAAGAAAATGACCGAGACCACAAAGTGAGGATCGCCATTGGTAACGGTGTGCGAGCAGACGTCTGGAAAGAGTTCCTCGACCGCTTCGGACACATTCACGTGCGGGAGCTGTACGCCGCCACTGAGGGAAACGTCGGCTTTGTCAATTACACCGATAAAGTCGGAGCTATCGGTCGGATCAATATTCTAAGCAAGGTCAGAATAAAAGTCCCACACAATATATGCAGTCTTTAAAATATATTGTTTTGACTTTGAATTCTGATTGGATGAGCTAAGTCATTGTATGATTATTTTATAATGACTAATTTATTAAAATTGTTATTAACCAGTTGCGTTTCTTATTATATCGCTGTTGCTAGGGTTTTATAAAAAAGCAATGAACTGTTTTTTTTGGTTTGTTTCTTTTGGCATATTGGGTTGTTCTGTGTAAAGCTAAATTCCTTTTGCATTTCACAGATATTTTTCCCATTTGCACTGATCAAGTTCGACATTGAGAAAGAAGAGCCAGTAAGAAACTCTCAGGGGCTGTGTATCCCAGCTCAAAGAGGTACGTATTTGAACAACATTCTATTCGGCTATTAAATAAAATAAATTGCTGTGATTTTAAATAAATTTAGAGACGCATCTTGATATGTTGTCATTGGAAGAAAAAGCTTTCTATCTGTAATGACTCAAGCTACCAGGGTTTTTCCTGGCTCAAAATGAGGCTGAGGTGGTGCCATCCTGATCTTGTACACACAGTACTACCGTATCTTTAAGTGGCTTAACCAAAGTGACATTGACATATTAAAAGTTCTAATAAAATTAGATGAAAATGACAATTATTAAGTTCTATAAAACATTACTTTTATTCAACGAAACAGAAATGTTTTTTTTTTATCAAATAAAGCTTTTTTTAAAATCATTTTCAACTAACTTTTCAGCCCACAATCGCCAACTGAATTAACCAATCTTACTAAACGAGCAAAGCTCATTCACATCTTGCATTCTCTGTGGTTCACTTTAAATGATTCAATGATCTCTTATATTCGCTAGTGACCGAAAAGTTCAATAGTTTAAATGAATCGGTTCAAATGAGTCATTCGTGTGCGAGTCGTTCTAAACGCAATGTGCGTTCATACTGGCGAACTCGCTGTGTACAGTATACGCTGATTCAACGATCCAACTACACAGCTGAAGACATTACAATGATGTACGTCATGTTAATTTAATAAATTTCAAGAAATTAAACGTACTTGGATGCAAAACAAAAAGCCGCGAAACACAGGCTGGCTCTTGTTCTGTAACTCTTTTTAGCGCCTCAATGTGCTGATAACGAAACAGCGCCTCTACTGTGGCGTAATGCTGCAACTGCAGTTACAAATGACAGTCTGTTAAATGCACGCACGACACTTGACGGAGGCGGCCGCCTCCAATTTCTCTATGCAGGAAAAACCCTGGTAGGCTACAAAACAAACCACCGATCTCCTGAGAAACTGTCGTATAAAGTTAATTTTTAAGGGAGAATGTTTTTATTATATTTTAACGCTACGATTGTTGAAATGTTGTTGCAGGTGAAGTGGGACTTTTGGTCGGGCAAATTACTAAACGCACCCCTTTTGTCGGGTATGCTGGGAATAAGCAGCAAACAGAGAAGAAGAGACTCGGTGATGTGTTTGAGAAAGGAGATCTGTATTTCAACAGCGGCGACCTGCTGAGGATTGATCACGACAACTTTATCTATTTTCAAGATCGAGTTGGAGACACTTTTAGGTCAATCTTACCGTAGCGTCTTATTTTTGGTTGGCTTATACCCCGTTCACATTCGAAGCAACTTGGTCACTGCAAGTCGCCAGGGGTTGGCGGTTAGGTCGCAAGTGGGCGTTTCCATTACTGGTGACGCTCAGGAGCTGAGAGGAGAAGAATCACGTTAGCTCCCATCCTCTTCTCCTATTGGCTGTCGCTCCCAAAAGTCGCTCCTCATTTGCATAAAGTTAAACATTTCTCAACTTTGTCGCGTCGCTAGACACACTCCATTGGTTGCCAACGGTTGCTACTGCTCGTGTCGCCGGTAGTCGCCAGCTCTCCATTGAAATAAATGGAATCATGTTGCTTGTAATGTGAACGGGGCATTAGGCTAGCAAATATTTTAAGATATAGGTATACCCTCAAAATAAGCGTAGTCATTGACTTCTATTCATACACATGCGAATGCGTTAGGCAAGTTTGGTGAACTCTGACCTGTGAAATTGTATCAATTACAACGTTTGACCAATAGAAGATCGATGGGTCACGGTGTGACCTTTTCATTTGGAGCAAATGCTAATCGTATTTTTACTTCACTGTATTGTAGAGCAGATATCGTACTTTATACTTCACTACATTTTGGTATTTTGTTTTACCTTTAAAGTGTTACTTCACCCCAAAATGAGAATTCTGTCGTCATTAATCCACCCTCGAGTTGTTCCAAACTTATAAATTACTTTGTTCTGATGAACACAGAGAAAGATATTTGGAAGAATGTTGGCAACTGACATTTCTGGGACATCATTGACTACCACAGGTAGTAGGAAAAATAACTGTCATTTGATTCTGTTAAACACAAAATATATTTTGAAGAATTTAGGAAAGCAAACATTTCTAGGTCAGGGGTTCCCAAACTTTTCAGCCCGTGATCCCCCAAAAAACCAGCGCCAGTGACTCGAGACCCCCACTAACCTCTGAGGTGGATAGGCAAATGCGCACATGCACCTACTCTAGACAACAAAAAAGAGCACAGTCTAACATAATATAATTTTATTGTTATTTAATCATTACTTTACTTGTTGTAATACATAAACTATTAACTATTACTACAGATGGTCGAATTTCATCAAACTGATTCGAGTGCTGATGGATGTACCTCTTTTTGTACCCGAGGACGATGGTCCCTCTGTCTGCGGCGCTTCCTTGCTGGCTTCCCTGCGTTGTCTTTGGTCGATATTAATCAACGTTTCATTTCGTCAAATAAGAATATCCTAAACTTAAAGCCTGAAAAAGAACCTGCGTGCACATGGGACTGTTTCACGTGGTGCTGTATATGGACTTGCTGCACCTAACCTAATGCGGTTGCTAATGTCGTTAATGTGACGTAATCACCTCAGGGGTCATGATCGAGGAGGAGGAAATTCCTAAGACTGATGGCTTTTTATTTGCATGGTTTTATTTTTAACTTAACTAATATTTTTGATATATTGTTACACTTATTGATTACATACGCTGTTTCTAATAAAAAAAAGATTTCTGGAAATCATCTTGCGACCCCCGTTCTAGGGCACCTTTGACGACCATTTTTATGTTTTCTACTATGGTAGTCAATGATGTCCCAGAAATGTCAGATGCTAACATTTAAAAAATATACTTCTCTGTGTTCAACCGAACAAAGAAACTTGTACAGGTTTAGAACAACTTGAGGGTGAGTAAATTATGACAGAATTTTCATTATTTAGTATCACTTTAATACTTTAGTCATATAAAAAATAAATAAATCTTGTACTTTCTTTTACTCAAGTATTTAATTAACAATTGTACTTCTATTATTTTTTTCATGTGTTTTGTACATTAAAAATCTATGTATGAAGTGTAGTGGCGTACAAAGTATGATATATGCTTTAAAATGTGGTGAAGTGAGTTTTTTTCACAGTAAAAACACAACACTGAAGAACTGTCCAACTCTGTAAAAATGTATACAAGTAAATAAGAATGAATTAAACAAAAAGATTACATTTGATTAAAGTAAACACACAAAAAATGTATATAAATAATAAAAATGATAAATAATCTAGATTAAAATAACTTCATACACACTGAATAACAGTACATTACAACAGTAAAAGGAAAAAAATATGTATAATATTAATTTATACATTTTGGTGTGAGGTTTATAAAAGTATATTTTGGGATGGGGGGCTCACACAAGGATGATCATACTGGGGGGTCTGTGGCATCCCTAAGGCAATCAATACGAACAAATGGAACTAAGATCGGCTTTGAAATGAATCATATTTAGTGCAGTATGAATAAAGCCTATGCACACATAATTGGGAGTCTCAAATGTGTGAATGTTTATGCAGGTGGAAAGGAGAAAATGTGGCTACAACTGAGGTCAGTGATATTCTCACTACGGTGGACTGCATTGAGGAGGCCAACGTATATGGAGTCAAAGTTGAAGGTAAACTGATTGTTGATAGCAATGATATAAAAGCAAAATGTTAAATAACACATAAAAACTTATTTTATGTAAAGGACATGAAGGAAGAATTGGAATGGCAGCCGTTACACTGAGAGAAGGCAGAGAGTTTGACTGCGTCGCCGCCTTCAGCGTTCTGGCTAACTATCTCCCGGTGTACGCCAGACCCCGTTTCATCCGAATTCAGGTAAAACGTCCAATCCGAGCATTCCCACTCGCAGACTTTCTCCTGTCCAGTCTCAACACAAATCAATGTCTTGCAGAATTCCTTGGAAATGACAGGAACCTTCAAGATGAAGAAAGTGAAACTGGTGGAGGAAGGCTTCGATCCAACCCTGATACAAGATCGGCTTTATTTCCTGGATTTGACTCGGAAGAAATACATTCCACTGACTCGGGAGATTTTTAATTCCATCATGTCGCAAGACATTAAATTGTGAAACCCCTTGTGGTAAACTAAGCTAAACTATTCTGAGATTTACTAACCAGTAGAGACCACTAATCTCAGGGAACACATGATTTCAGTGAAGTATAATTTCAACATTTATCTACCTTTACAGACCAGTACAGTCAAATGTTTTACAGCTTTAATAGGAATATAGAGAATGTGTAACCGTGCCTTAACCTTGTGCCTTGGTAATGTACTTTCCGATTTGTCTTAACTTTTAATAAAGTCAGTGAGAATCTACCGAGATTGTGGTATTTTCAGTTTAAAAGATGAAGATTAAGTAGTAGTTTTTGCCTACACTGCAGGTTTCTCGAAAGCCCAGACTAGTCTCAGTGGTGTCGCATTAGGTGGTCAGATGTGTGTTTGGTTTGCTCGATCATCAGCTGCACTATCGACATTGTTTGAAGTAGGTGAAAGGGCGAGCGGGCGAGAGTCGCAACCCCCTCCTTATTAACCTCTGAAGCCACGTGAACTAGTTACCTTTTGTTCCCGATACACGGGTCAATAACCATGGGAGATATAAAACATCTGTTACGGTTACATTTCACAATCGTCCGATTCTCATTCAAGCAGTTGAAACAATTTGTACTTTAAAATCGAATTTATTTATTTATTAATACAGTTGAATACTTAAAAATGTGCTGCGAAGAAAAGCAACGAAAAGAATGTGGCCACACAAGGAAGAAACTAAACGTGGGTTGATGCCGCGTTATCATATCAAAACAAAGTCGTACTGATGTGCCTTAATAAACTGTCTATTGGTACAAAAATACATTTCAGGGCACACAATACAGCATTCGGTATCACAAATAAACCCGGGGTCCGCCCGCCAACGCGGACCCTTCTTAAATGATTTAAACCGAGCACTCGTAAATAAGAATAAAAATGTTTCATAACTGTTAAAAATGCCATTACGTCGTGTTTGTATATATGTTGGTATAAAAGATAACGTCGTTTTTCATTGAACTTTTTTTATTCGTTTAAATTTTCTCCGTACTGCGAAGGTAAATTCCAAGGCTCAGAAGTGTAACCGGAATACAAACATAACCAATGTTATACTTTTCCTTTTTTTTTTAAGAAACTTTTTTCATGTTACGTTTTTATACAAAATAACAAAGATGTACAAAAGGTAATTTACAGCGAACCAAGGCCATATGCTAGCACAATATATACAGCTGTAATTTAAACATATCCTAGTGTTCTCGTATATTCTTTATATGCATAGCAGTGGAATAAAGCAGACCGGTTGATCAGTTTTAATAATTCGTGTGTGCTAAATATCGGGATGAACTTCGTATCCTTCGTGTAACTTCCCTCCGTAACAGAAACTCGACGTTTGCCGGTCGTTGGGGTTAAAAGAAGGAAAAGAATGCAGATAAGGCATCACTGCTTGCAGTGTATGATGGGTAGGTTTGTGTATTCAACTTAGTAGCAGGCGTTTGGACCTGAGTCATAGCACATGCATAGATCTCTAAACAGCAGGAGTTTCGGAAAACCAGTCAGTATGTTCGTCTACGGTAAAACATCGCTAGAAAAGGTCGATTCACAACGGAGAGAAGAGAGCCCATTTTTTTTAGCTGGAGAGGGAAGTCCATTAGCAAATGAGTGCAACAGTCACATTCCTTCACATTAAAATGTCAGATTTGTTCTTCATTTTCTAGAAACCAACATGCTTGTTTTCCACATCCGCAGAGATCCGTTACGGCGCCCTGCGAAAAACACATGACCGTGAAGCTAACAAAAAGTCTACTTCAGCTTTTCTGTTCGTGGACACGACAGCACATCCATACGGTTACATTTCCCGTCAACTCTTTTGAACTTTTTCTCGCTTCTTATCATCTGGAGACAAAGGAGGCTACGAATGTCAAAAATGGGATCATCTGTGGCACAGGTCATGCATTCCTTCAACAGTTCGATATCTTCATTAGTTTATTTATTCAGTTATTTTTGCAAGTCTTCAAGCACCAAAAGGTAAAGAAAAAGGCAAAAAAAGAGACGGAGAGAAAAAAGCAAACAGGAAACGAGTGCTTTCCTCGTCCTCTGAGATATTTTTAGGGTGTGATGCTTCAACCCAACGTAAGGTGAATTAATACTTCGTGTTGAAAACCCCTTCCCCTCAGAGAAGAGAAGTGGGAGAAGGGGAGGATGAAGAAGGGAAGCGCTCTTGCTAGGCCTCGGCGTTCACGTTCGGTAACAGACCAGCTGTTGCTCTCTTCAGAAGTGATCGATCAGCACGGACACACAGTTAGCACCCACAAGGTAGTTTGGGTCTCCTGGTAGACACTTGTTTTGCCAGCATTTGGGGTCACCTGTGGAGATATCATCAGGGGTTAGATCATGAGAAATGAGGAGACTTTTGACTCCCTGTTAACACCAAGAATCGTAACAATATAACTAAAAAGCTAAAGATTGTAAATTGTTTGAAGTTTAGAGATAACAAAAAGGATACAGAGGAACGATATCGTTGGGATTAGTTTCAGATCTGATGAACGATAAAACCCAATCAAAATCCATTAAAAGGCAATCGTAAAAAACAATTTTACCGTTTTTTGAAAGGACGTAAAAATGTCAAACTACAGAAACAGACTGCAAATGTACAAGTTGGAAAGACAACATGTCATTTTACTTTACGTGAATAAATTATTTCACGTTTTTTAGCACAGCAGCTGCTATTGCGGTTTTTTAACGTTTTTTTTTTTACACTGGGTATGTGCAGCATACTAGCTTAAAAAAACGTTATCGATTGTTGGTCTGGTTGCTAAAATAGCAAACATAATACAGTTATCTTGATAGTTATTGTTCTTGGTGTGAATGGGCCTTAACACTTAACTTTAAATCTTTAATACAGTTCTGTACACACTGATTTCGCTTTGCAGGAGTGACACCCAAATTCCGCAACTGAGTCTACGGTCAGATGATGCAAGTGTAGTAATCTGTGTGTAACGATATTCAGCTCACGATTTGAATTGCTACATGATAGTTCGTTCACCATTACAATCCCAATATTTCTAAACAAATATATCACGATGTTTTACATTAAGCATTTGCAATAACATTTGTTACTTTGTTAAAGATTTTCTGTATGTAAATAAATAAAAACTGAATGGCTATGTCGCTGAAAATAAAACTGAATTAATATGAATTAATTTACATATTATTTAAATTAAAAAGGAAATAAGAAAATTAAACCCTCAGATAGTACCTTTTTAAAGCAGTAAAAGCAGAAAATTAAACAAACAAAACATTTAAACATTATATATCGCTGCTGTCCTTCTGAAATATATTAATTCCATATTTTGTGGTTTTTATTTTTTGCCAAAAATCATTATTATTAAACCCCTTTATGTTTGTCACGGGGTTGTGCAAATATCTAACCAATAAAAAGTATTCAATAGTGCTTGTCAACTTTGACAACACAGTACTTAATCATTTTAAAAGTACAGTGTTTTTTCCATTTCCTGAAAGACAGGAACATGGCGATATGTTGACACAAGTCAGATGTTTTCAGCTCAACCAATACGATAAAAGAGCTTCCTTTTGTATAACGATTTTAAAAATCTGGGATACATTTACATATTGTTGCACCCCAACTGTAAAGTATGTATTAAACCTCACTGAACCACGTGCTGATTCGTTTCTTTTCCTGGATAGCTATTCGACTGTGGTGCTGCTATTGAACAACACAGTTCAACTGTGTGCCAAATAGAAAAATAAAAAAATGCTGTTGTCATCACTCTGTCAGCCATCTAAATTCAAGTAGGAGTGACTTTCCACACACACAGAAAAGTTAGGTGATTCACTCCATTTTCACTAGACTCTTTTAGTGCGTTGTAAACTACAGTATGTACTATTAGTGTCTAACTATTCCAAATGCATGACACATCATTTCATGGATCAATTAAACACGAGGGTTAAAGACGTATGAAACCAGAACATTTGTGTTTTGAGACGGATGAGAAAAATGCACTAATCATGTGATGCATGAGAGGTTAATGTAGAGAAACCAGAAAGCGAAACAAAACCCAAAGCAAAGATGAATCAGCCTTTTCCAAACCGACACCAAACGACCCATTAAAAGGACAGAGAGAAAGCACAGCGTACCCGACGAGGAGTCGGAGGATTTTAGAGCAAAAGACCAACCATCAGGAGTCATAGACGCACAGTGTGGTAGACGCAGTTCAACGGGCTTCAGGAACTTCAGGCCGTGAGGGCCGCACATCACCAGAGGACTCAGCAGAGTTTCACCTGGAAACACACACAACAAAATGAGCCAATCGTATTTATGACCGTAACGTTCACAATTTGTATCCGGCCAGCTTTCATCCAAATAAATCCCTGAGCAAATTACATAAGCTAAAAACGAAAAGTCGCGAAACCTTTCTCTTTGTCCAGCGGGGGCAGAATGCTGTTGTCGCGACACACTTTGAAGTAAATCTCCTGTTCCACACTATCAGGGATGGCGCCTTGAGGAATAATGATGCTGACTCCCGTCTCTATAGAGCTCAACACTCCACCGTTACAGTTAAAGACGCCCCGCGCTGTAGCCACCACCGTGTGGCCTTCATCATCATCATCCTCATCCAATGCATTCGGGCTAAAACACACACACACACCAGTGAATGATTCAGAATAACCGAATCCGTTCATCGCACACGATATTGACATCATCTTACCTCACGGGAACAGCTTTGGGAACAGCATTGATGTTGTTGTGCTGATATTTGGGCCTGTTGTCCATGGTGCGCGTGAAGGTGTCCACCCCGCTGTCTGTGTCCAGGGGCTGCGGCGAGAGCTGAGGTTTCAGGTTGTTGTTCACGCTGGGCTTGGACTGAGTGTCATTGGGAAGCAGGTTGTGGTTGAATTTGGGGCTTTCGAACTTGCGCTCAAAGGGCCGGGCGGTGCTGGTGTAAGGTTTGGGGACGTAGCGGTTGTAGCTAGTGGGGATGCCCAGCGTTTTGGGAGGGGCGTCGGTGCCGTTGATGGAGGACTTGGGGGGCGGGTAGTTGGTCTGGTCGGGGTCGTCCCGAGCGGGGGCTCTGAGAGCGGACAGGTCCGGTTTGGCTTTGGGAGAATTGTGAGGATCCGGGAGAGAATTGACTGGAAGCAAATAAAGACAGAAAACAAATAAGCCTATTTTTTCCATATTATTATGATTCATTTATTACGTTCATAAACGGTTATATTTCCCACCACAGGTTATTAATGGTCGTACCTTCCATGTTAGCGAGTTTGGGCAGGGAGGTGGGCGGAGCTACAGGGGTGGGCTGGCTGTATGGAGCAGGTGATGGGTTGACGGGCGGTTCGTACCTCTTGTCCACAGGGCTTATCTTCTCTACAGACTCCGTTCTGAAGCACAAAGCAAAGAAAAGTAGCAAAAAATTTGCGAAAAGTGTAATAAAAAATCCAAGTGTATAAACCAAGTAAATCTTGGCTGTACCTTGCGAATGGATATCCTGATATCTGAGGTTGAGAGGGTTTGGCTGGCTCGTGGAAGCGATTGATTCCTGGGTTCGGCTGATTCATGCCTTTGCTGTCAAAGCTGCGCCGGTCAAAGTAAGACAGCTGCTTCCTGTAATACTCCTCATCTTCATCCGGGTCATAATGGTTGCGGATCACATCGTCCCCTACACGGCTCTGAGGTTTCTGAGGCTCTGGGGCTCTAGAGTCAGAGGGGTGAGTCATTAAAATAGCAGAAAATAAAGATGATAATCAAAAAGTTAATGGGGTGATGTCAAATAAAGTGTTACACATCCACCAGAGGGCACTGTGGGATTTCTTATGTTTGAGAGCATTCCAAATGTTTACCAGAAAGAACAAAACAATGCTTGTTTGTAGGTTTCTAAAAATATTGATAGGTGGATTATTGATTAAAATAATTTACCAAGTACATAATTAGCATACATTTAGTGAAATTCATTAAAAACTCAAGCTGGCATAGACTCAATAAGGGATTGTGCCAACATGAACTATGAATGTTCCAGAGCATCTTCTTTGCTTCCAAGGAAACGTGAACATCTGACCTTTTGCAAAAATGTGCTAGCATGGTCAATGTCACACATTTACTACTTAGATTCAAATGAAAACATGAATTTGTAATTATGATCATTGAAAGTAACTGGACATTTATATTTTTCCATTTCTAATGCCAACACCAGCGTTACTATAGTTATATTTTAAATTGAATGTTGTAGTTTTCATTTTCAAAATTAGCTTTTATTTTTACATGTTTAGTTTTTGTGTTCATTTTAGTGACTTTTTTTAGCAATTTTGTTTCATGCTTTTGTGATTTTTTTGCTATATAAGATTATTTGGTTACACTTTATTTGAAGCGTTTTGTGTTACAGTGTAATTGTATATTTAAGAACAGAGTAATAATAAACTCTATGTATTTACTATAGGGTTAGGATTAGGGTTAGTTACATGTAATTATGCAAAACGTCTAGTAAATACTTGTAACACGTTTAACAAGGGCACCTTAAAATAAAGTGTTAACAATTTTTCTAGTTTCACTTAAGTTTTGGTTTATCATTATAATTTTAATGCCTTAAACGTATTACAGTTTAATTTCCGAGTAATCATTTCCAAGTTTTTTCAATATGTTTTAAGACAATATTTTATGATTTTAATAAACAAAAATGTTTCAAAAGTTTTAATGTGAGTAAACCATAATAATCTTGCCCAACGCAATGACGTGTATAGCTCTAAAAAAATAGCGATTTACTATTTATAGGTACGAGTTTAGATCAAATTATCATTTTTGTTTTAGTCAATTCTCCCAACATTTCTCCCAAATTCGTAAGAAAATGTATTTGCAGAAAATGAAAGGTAGACAAACTGGCCAAAATAAAAAAGATGCAATGCAGTATTTTGAAGTCATGTTAACATTCATATTTAAACCAAATACAATTTTGATTTATGAAGATAATATTAATAACAATATTTCCATGGAATATCCCAGATTTGTAAAAGGCTTTCATCTGTCATCTTTCACATTGCTGTAGGGTGACTTCATGTCATTCTTGAAGTTTGATTTGTTGTTTCAAAGGAAAAGCTGATTAAAAGCCAATTTTGAGTGCTTTTTTCCAGATCTGTATGTGTTGCATTAAATCTGAAGGTCAATTTGAATCATGTATTCCACAAGCCAGTGGGAAGAAACTATTTATTTAGCAAAGACATTTTGAGTCTCATGTTGCCTCTGTCGAGGATAATGTTGAACTCTGAGGCGATATGTTGTCATACCTGTGTGATGGTTTTTCCTGCTCTAGATTGCTGAGTGAGTTGGCTTTCAGCACAGGACCAGGGGTGCTCGCAGGTTTCGGGATGTCTGCCGGCTGAAGAGGAAGGCACATCCAACACGATGTTATTCACAAAAAAACTTTTTACAAAACATTTGAATAGTGTAAACTTGCCGTCATCCCGATTAAGAATCACACCTGGTTCTATTATCTCGTATACAATGTACTATCTACATAAATGTCAAACATGCAAAACAGACACAGAACGTACCCTCATTCCTGCTACATCTCCAGTGTCCTTCGCTCGATCTACAGACACAGAACGCTTGTTCTCAAACATTTTGACCCTGTTGAGCACAGACTGGGGCTTCATGGCAGGATCTTCATCATCACCGTTATCCCTGGGGGGAGGAGGCAAAGGTTTGGAGGCCGCCGGGTGAGAATGTTCCCCCGGAGACAAGACGACCTCAGGTTTGGGAGGCGGAACGGGAGGTTCCGAGTTCATCAGAGGTTCGTGCTGAGCTGGTTTGTATACGCGGTTCGGAGGTCCCGGGTTGTACGGCGGTCTCATTCCAGCATCGCCGTAATACTGCTTAGGAAGATCCGGGGAGCGATGTGAGTTTCCTGGGAAACCGTGCGGCTCGGTTTCGTAAGGCGAGCGAGCCTCATAGGAGGTTCCTGGAGGGGGAGGTGGCGGCTCGTCGTAGCGCACCGGCGCGGGTTTGGGGTGCCGTGGCCGGTTATCGTAACCCATAGGGGGCGCCCCATCGTAGTGAGACTGAGGTGGGCTAAAGTCCCTCGTTGGACCGTCTTCGTACGGAGAGCGGAGGTCGTAACCCACGGGAGGCTGGTGGCCCTGAGGGTAGTTGGACGTGGGCGGCGGTTGGGGTGGAGTCTGCTGCTGGTCGTAAGGTGGCCACTGTTCGTTGTAGTGAGGCACACGGTTATCGTACTGCAGGTGCGAGTCGTAGTTGTGAGGCTTTAGTTGTGTGTAGCCGCCACCGTCGTAGCCGTAAGGCGGGTGGTCGTACTGGCGGTATGGCTGTTGGTCCTGGTAGACAGGCTGGTGGCTGTAGGAGAGCGAGGTGGGAGGGGCTAAAGGCTGCTGCGGGGGAGGAGGAGGCTTCACGCCGTGGTTCACGCGGACTGATTCATCTATGCTGTACAGATCCTTTTTATACATCTGTGAGGGACAAAACGTAAACTGTAAGCTAAATAAAAAGACATTTAAGCCAAATTTTGGAAGAACAACTCTGAGAGGCAAACATTTTAAATAGGTTACAAAAAACGCTAACATTCAAGTACCAGATTCGCATTTCATAGTTATAACAGCAGTGCTTGCAAGGCAGCAGGAAAACTATTAAAAGTTTGTTAGAAACTCTGTAAATGTTTAACGGGACAGTTCACCCCCCAAAAAAATCATAATTTATTCACGCTGCTGAATGACTTTCTATCTTCCGCAGAACACAAAAAAAGATATTTTAAAGAACATTGGTAACCAAACAACATTGGCCCCCATTGACTTCCATAGTATAGACAAAACCATTGAAACATTTTTCCAAATATCTTTTTTTTTGTGTTCCACAGGATAAAGAGTCATATAGAGATTTTGAATGACACAAAGGGTGAATAAATGATGACAAAAGTCATTTTTGGGTGAACTGTCTCTTTAAGAGTTGCTTTGCCACTGTCACGACATGCATTTTTATTTTTTTGTTGGTTATACATGAGAATAAACACATAATGCGACACTGTCTTTTGTCATGTCTTCACAAGAAAAGACCAACAACAGAACGTACAAACAAAAATGTGGCGTTTATGTTAGCAATGGTTAGTTTTGTCTTGTGTACATTGCGTCCGATGTTATTGTAAAATGGTTAAACATGGATACTAAATTTCTTTTGACGTATAAATGTATAACAAGAAACAGTACAGAGACTTATTTATGAAAAAAAAATTGCAGGACAAAAGACTAAATGTGCTGCCCTGCAAGTACTATAATAATACTCACACCTTAAATAAAAAACAAAGCATTACTGCTTTATTCATTTTGCCATAAAAACAAGCATCTTATCAGTCCACTACACAGTTCTACATTTCTACAATTTGATAAGAAGCCCTTCAATGCTGACATAATCTTAAGTAATATGTCAAATGGATAATAAAATCCGATAAAAGTCGACCGTCAATGCATTCAATTCATGTTATGAAAGGCTCCTTCTCAAACTTCAAGTATAGCCTGAAGACAGCAGAGCCGTAAAAGGTCCAACGCCTCCTACAAGACTATTTAACAGCACGAAAATCCTCCTACATAAAGTCTTCATGTCGGAGAGGAAACGCTGAAGACGTTATGCAGAATGGGTTCAGTTGTTTTCCTTTTACATTTCTGCAAATACTGTCTGCAGGTTAATCCAACATGCAACTACTGAAGTCCATTCTTGCAAATCAGGGAGAGGTCCGTTTGCAATAAAGTGACACGTCTACAGTGCATCTAGCGGCCGCCCGTACAGCTGTGATTCACGTCAAAGCCAAACGCTACCGTTACATCTGCTATCACTATCAAAGACTAGGGCTGGGCGACATAGCGGGAAAATTCGCTCTCGATATTGTATTAATCAGTATGTATATGGATATTTATATGTGTGCTAAGGTTTGCTTTTATTAATATCTTGAAATAGCTGCCATTTAAAAAAGCAGCTGTAAGCGACTGTTCTCATAGAACTAGGGCTGCCAAACGATTAATCGCAATTAATCGAATCCAGAAAACAGTTTGTGTTTACATAATACATGTCTGTGCATATTTATTTTGTATTTATAAACACATACACATAACAGATATATTTAAGAAAAACATAATATATCAAAATTAATAAACATTTATATATCATTTAAATTATTGGTAAATATAAATGAATACATCTAAATGTTTCCTTTATAACCATATATGTGGATGTTTTTGTGTTTATAAATACAAAATTAATATGCACAGTGCACAGACATATATTATGTAAACACAGACTTTTATTCTGGATGCGATTAATCGCGATTAATCATTGAACAGTCCTACACAGAACGCATCTTTGTGACTAAAAATGCGACACGCAGTGCTCAGGAATGGTTTAAAAAAAAGAGTCGAGACGCGCAGAAATAACAGAGAAGTGTGATAACCGTGTAGTGAAAATCCGATATGGTGAGAGATCTAGGTTATTTTATAAATTGCAAGAAAATTAAGCTTAAGGAAACAATTTGCGGCCACAAAACTACCAAAACACATCGAAACGTGGCTTAAATGTGGCAAATCAGATACATAATACATTTTGCTAATATATAGTGAGTATTCAATACATCGCCCAACCCTACTACACACACAAGCTGAAAAACGTCATACATTAGGAGCCATGCAAGAGGAGGAAGTACAGGCCTACAAGTGAGGAGACTGCACTTCTACGCATATGCAACGGGCCGTCGTCCTCCTACAGGCCCACTGTGATGGTGCATGTGTACCAGTTACACAGTCTTTGTCGTGTCAGAGGAACAAACACACCACACGCGTGGGGTGGGCGGAGCATTCATGCAGACAGTGGAGTGGGAGGAGTCAAAGAAAAAAGTGGTAGAGACAGGCAAGTTTAAAAAGAGTGCTGAACCAGGCCGCGACAGGCCGGGAGTGGGTCCAGCTTCCGGTGTTGCCGGTACCTTTGGATCTGGGCCATGAGGAAGCGACTGGTGGGGGTCGGGTGGTGGGGGCTGAGCGAGCTCGGGTTCGGGCTGGGGGTCGGGAACGGGGGCGGGGCTGTTTAGGGAGTCGGCCTGAGGGGTGACAGGCGGCTCCTCTGGGTTCGTACCCGCTAGTGGCGTGGCGGGTTCGACGGTAGGGGATGCTGCTGCCACTGATGAGGGAGGGGGTGGTGAGGCCAGAGCGGCCTGAGTTTGCTGTGGAGTACGGGGCAAAGAGGTTACAGACAAACGTTGCTAACAGCACCGGCTAATACAAGTGGCTATGACCACCAAAGCATCCTACTGAACAAAGTTTGTCAGGCAAAGAAAACAGGATGGCCACGTAATACAAGACGTAGAAAAATAGAATTTTTACATTTTTAACCAACACGTCTCAATACAATGCTCAAACTTAGTAAAAGAAAGACAGAAGTTATGATTTGTATATACAAAGCAACTGAAATTAAACACAAAACCAGTTTCGTACCTGCTGTGGCGCTGCCATTTTAAACCCGGCGGGGTCGATGCGATTCACCGGCTCTGGTTGGGCTACAGCATGCTGGTAGCTCGGGTACCCTGCTGGTTCCTGGATGACCGGCGGGTCCTCCCGGACGGGCTCGGATGACCGTGTAATGGCCGGCTCGCTGGGCAGGCCCACCTCATCATTCATGGTCTCGTCCAGCTCCTGGTCGGTGTAGGCCCCGCCTTCCGTGTCTGTGTCTTCGTAGTCGGAGGTGTGGCGGCTGTCGGTGCTGTACATGCTGTACTCGCTCCCTGGCGCCGAGAGGTAGGAGAGGCGGTCGTCGTGGATGTCGAGGTCGTCGTCAGGAGCGCCGTCTGCCTGCAGGCAGAGAGGGGGGTGGGGGAGGGATGATTAGGATGGGTTTGATGACCCGCAGCGGTAGAAATGAGATGAAGGGGTAAGAGTGGAAACTAATGCAAATCATTCTCCTTCCTTTAGGGTTACATAAGGTTTTTAGTAATGTTAAAATAGTTAGAATCAATATGCAGAGGCAACTATAAGCAGGCCAGTCATGGGGTTGTGTCAGACTCAGGCCACGCCCACAGACCACCCAAGATTGCCAGAAGCACTTTGCACACACAAGTGGAAGACAGTATGGACACGTGAATGCATCCTGACCCATTTCATAACACACAATTATTGTGTGTAACTACATTAACTTTGTGTGTAACTACATTAACTTTAATTCAGAATTGTAATTAAAAAAAAAGTGAATACACAGGACACAGAAAAGTAACTTTCATTACATAAAAAAATTCTACTATTAAAGTGTAAATTTATAAAATAATGCGTTACTTAAAAGATCTCAAATTAAAGTGTAAATTTACAAAATAATGCATTATTTGGAAAAAATCTAATATTAAAGTGTAAATTTACAAAATAATGTGTTACTTAAAAAAAAAATATATATATATATATTAAAGTGTAAATTTACAAAATAACGCATTACTTAAACAATCAAACATTAATGTGTAATTTTACAAAATAATGTGTTACTTTAAAAAAAATCTAATATTAAAGTGTAAATATACAAAGTAATGCATTACTTAAAAAATCTAATATTAAAGTGTAAATTTACAAAATAACGCATTACTTAAAAAAATCTAATAATAAAGTGTACATATACAAAGTAATGCAAAGTAAATTTATAAAAGAATGCATTACTTTACGTGTTACTTCAGAAAAGTAATTGAATATGTTATGCATGTTAATGCGTATCATCATTAAAAATCCAGACCTTGTAGTCAATTAAAGAAATCACAAGTGGTCACAGGAGGAACATTTTAGAAGCATCACTACCAAGTGTAAATCTGTCATGTGTTGATCCGGGATGTTAATGTCATGTGTAAACAGCAGAGAATCTTACCTTGCCCTCTGAGACCCAGACCAACTGGTTCTGCTGCTGCTGGGTGGTCTCTTTTAAAGCGCCGTACCAGCCATCATTCATGTTATTCAGGTTAATGGTAGCTAAGAGGAAGCAACAACACAATTAATTAGAAACGACGTCTGAACAATAAATCGTGACGTCTTCTTTAGACACCATGCATTTGCAGTTCTCGCGTGATTTAGCTCCTTCGTTCCGCTTACTGGTGAAGAGGTGGTTATTGTTTTTCCTCAGTTTGAGAGCGCGCTCATACAGCTTCCTGGCGCTCTTCCTAGATTCGGGACACAGTCTGGTCCTCATGTTCTTCACTCCCTGCTTGCTGTCCGGATTGAGGAACACAACGATGGGGTACCACTGAGCGTAGTTCAGCCGATCCACCGCGTTGGGGGTGATGTCCAGCACTGCGTGTTTGTCCTAGCGAAGCACAAACAGAATCGTAAGATGGACGTTTGCAACTTCAAAATCAAATCTGAGCAGATGGAAAGTGGGTTCAAATGACCGTAAGATGTCAGTTAACTTAATTATCCGGAGTTCATACTCACTCGGTCAATGATCTGTTTAATGGTATGGAGACGGATGATTCCGGAGCTGCGCTGGTCCGTGCCAGCATCTCTAGGTTCGCTCTCTGGGGGAAGAAGATGGTGTTGTTTCAGAGAACCATTTTGACTATCGCCTGAGTAGAGAATATAAGCGGAAATGCAATTGCATTAAACTTACTTGCGAGTTCAAAGAGATCAGTCTCCTCTCTGGACAGTTTCTCTCGTGCGACGTCCGCGATGGGCCCGAAAATGACCACAGGCCTCAGGAAACCAGCTTTTTAGATGAGGCAAAAAGAAGTTTTGGGATGAACTATTTAAATATAAAAAGCTTTTCAACACAGTTGAATGTACTGTATAAACATTGGCCAATAAACTGAAGTCAGTGCTTAGAAAAGCGTCAAAAATAGACAATCAAATCAAACATAACCATGGCAACAACAAAGCAGGTCTAGAAACTGAATGTTCTGTCTGGCGTCGAGCCGTAAATACCTTCTCTGAGCACCACTCTCTCATAAGCAGGGAACTTGGTTTGGACGGGCTGAGCAGAAAGGTCCTCTCTGCTCTTCCTCAGGTTCCTCTTGGAGCTCCGCAGACCACGGAAGCGCCAGAAATCGGCACGATCCCCTCCTGGGGTTTTTGGTAAAGTGTACTGTACGCTCGATAGCTGCTCGGCTCTACGGAGAACACAAAAACGGCCAAATTTTATACTGTTGCGAACTTACACGATTACATATAAACGAACACCAAGTGACGTCAGTACCTGTTTTTGTTAGGGATGATGCCCCTCTCCACCTCCTGGTGGTTCTTGCCGATGCGGATGGCCAGCCAGGATCCCAGCTTGCCGTTGTAAAGGGTATCGACCACCCTGAAGACCTCGCCCTTATTGAAGCTCAGGCCGTAGGGCGACTCCTTCTCATACTCGAAATGGGTCCTGATGTAGAATGAGTCTCCCACGTCGGACTCAACGATGCGTCTGTAGACTGGGATTCAAAAACACCGGATCAAAATCAACTAGCAGGAATCTGTTATTAAGTCTCATATTCTACATCAGTGGTTCCTAAACCGCCATACAAAGTCACATCCATAACTTAATCACAGATTAACAACAGCAAAAAAATTATACAACATAACACTTTTTATTTAATTTAATTTCTTTATTATTTATTTTTAGTACTGAAATAGCAGGTTAGATGGATGCATTAGTTGTCAACATTAGCAACTGTCCAATGATAAACCCCTATGTATAAATCTATATTAAAATTGCTTATCTGAGAAAATGTATATTTCTTAATCATTTATAAAACATTTAAAATTTGCATTCAAAAAACGAAATCCATTTAAATCCATTTCAAATACATTTTCATGTTTTTACTTTCAGGAATGCTATGCACTATGCATCTTCTATTTAGAAATTGTATAGCGAATAATGATATAAAAAAATCAAGACTATAATTTTTATTGATTATTAATTATTTTTATTCCTTTTTCATTCATATCATTTTTATTCATTATGTATTTTATTTGTATATTATTATTATTTTTATTTAAAGATAAGACAAAGTATAATTTGCAACACAATATACACAATGCAACATTTTTTTTAAATAAATGCATTATTCAAAAAATGTACAGTAGAAAATGATTTCATTTATCTGAATTTAATTGAATGTTATAATGTGAGGCTTTGATACTATTGGTTAATATTGTCCGCTCATGTGATCTTGGTTACATCAGAGGAGCAAGTCGGATTTTGATAAAACAAAGACGGCGTACAACCTTATAACAAATTTTAACCCTCACATTATCCCTCAACCAAAAAACTCAAATCTGATTGGTTGAGAGAAATGTAGCTCCGAAAAGGATGTCGTTTCAGGACCATGTCCTACTTTCTGAAATCACGTTTACTCATCCTCACCATCTTTCTTTTTCTGGGCCAGGATGGTGACCTCCTCTCCTTTGGGCAGGTCTAGCAGAAACAGCACTGCCTCCTCACGGATGATGTTTGCAAAGTCCACATTGTTTACCTGAGGGAAAAGTTCAAGAACAGACAGTTTAAACAAAAACCCAATGCCTTTCCAGAGGCAGTTTAGTGAATGAGAGTAAAAAAACGTTCAGGGTCCTAAACGCTACGAGACAGGCTTGCGAAACATTCCCAAAAGCCAAACACATAGTGAAAGTTTTCGAGTTGTGGGTGGCAAGGAAGGTGACAAACATTGTTCCGAATAAAAAATGGGCAAAAAACAAAAAGGAAGAGAAAGAGGCAACGTTTGGCAGCGTGGAGATGGAAACGACGTCTCCGGGGAAACCATCCTGAGAAAGGGCAAGCATCTTTAACACATGCTAAAGTCTAATGGCGTTTATACAGCAGGGGAGGGAGATTTTGGAAGCGGAAGCCACTATAAAACTAGGGCTGCCTTTAAAGTTCCTTTAAACGGAGGGTTATAAAAGCCGGGATGCCAAATCTTCCCCCAACCTCAATCCTTAATGAGTCCCATTTGAGTTATTCACCACAAGAGCTAAATGTCCTGCCACTTCTCAACATCTTGGTGATAGCATTGATGGTTGAGACGCGTCTCACCCTGAGAATCTGGTCTCCCTCCTCCAGGCCTTCTTTAGCAGCGGGACTGTCCTCCAGTACACCCGCCACAAATATCCCAACGTCATTCCCGCCAGCGAGCCTTAACCCGACGCTCTCGCCCTTCTTAAACTTCACCAGCTTCATGCTCGGCCTGGAAGTGAACACACAAAACACATCATTTAAAAACCAAACAGCGGATCACCCGACATGGGCAGCCTCTATGATTTGAGAAAGTTGCCGTACCGCAAGATGCTGTCATCAGGGGTGACGCTGGGCACAGGAGCATCTGCCGGGCTAACGGGCAGGTCAACGTCGGGCTGACCGGGTTGGGCGTACACAGGCTTGGGCTCTGAGGAGATCAAGACACAGTATTTAAATAAAGCACTTTATTCTGAAAAATATTACCGGACACAATTTGGAACTGGTTTTTGAAGTAAACTACGTCACAATGCCATATAGACAAACAGGTTTCTGGTATGCATTTATATATTATATTAGCAATAAGCATAAGCTTAAACTCGAAATGAAATTGAAATGCTTTTATTCTCTCTGTGTGTATGTTTCTATGCAGTGACCTCTGACCTGGCAGAGGGGGGAGCTGTTTCTCTTCTCTGCTTGCGCTCTGCTCTTTCGACATCTCCTCCACCATCTTAGCAGGTATGGGCAGCGGCCCAGCCTTCGAGATCCTCTCCTCATCACGACTCCTGTGGCTGCGTGTGTGAACACAAAGACAACAAAGTAGACCTGTAAGAATCCTAGACAGGACATAAACTAATTGACCGATTCTACTGACTTTTGTCCATTGTATAAAACACCATAATTTGTATCAATACACCAACCGTATAAACACAAACAATGCCACACTTCAGGAAACACCTTCGAGTGATTTGTTTCATTGAGCTTTTCAATAAAAAGAATTTCCCAAATTCACTTCTCAAGGGTAGTGGTCAACCGATATGGTTTTTTTTAAGGCGGATGCCTTTACTGAGAAGGCAATGTGGCAAATATGAGGCCAAATGAACAAAAATGTATTTGCAGTAAATTACGTGCTTAGTTAGCGTTAAGTATTAGCGAGATAAATACTGCAAACACTACATAAAAATATTTGTGCCGTCATATCGATTAATCAAGATTAA
This sequence comes from Triplophysa rosa, assembly GCF_024868665.1. NCBI lineage: Eukaryota > Metazoa > Chordata > Actinopteri > Cypriniformes > Nemacheilidae > Triplophysa > Triplophysa rosa. Next base: position 11,549,467 of record NC_079892.1, read on the forward strand.
ACAATTCCAAAATACAGTAAATGTTTGTGTTTATAAAATACTGTATATGTGTGTGGCGTGTATATTTATATTTATATGTATATATATATATATATATATATATATTCACACATACACGTGTATATATAACAAATATTTACACACATTTTAATACATTTACAATGAAATATAATTTACATTGTGTAAATATAAATATATATTTACTCATATTTACATACAGTACATATACACGGCATATGTTTGTTTATATAAACACACACATTTATTTTGGATCAATGAATTGATTTGACAGCACAAAAAATATATAGTAATATAATACAAGTCAATGGTAATTATGGTAATATAATAGCAATATTTTAAATATTCCAAATATCGGCCGATATATCGGTCTACCACTACCCAAAGGGGCATTCACACTGAGTGAATTAACTCACATAAGTATGCGTAAAAGTTGATCAGGTTTAAATTTTACGCTATGAACAGCGAGGCATAGGGGCATCGAGTAGGGGTGTAACGTTATGATACAAGACACTGTGTTTATATAACCAAAAGGATTAAAAAATTGCGTTAAATATTTGCGAGACCTATCTTAACTTTTGGTATCGTGATATGTGGTATATCGTTACACCTCTACCGAGGACCAATCATAGTGCAGCACTGGATCTCACGTGACCCGGCCTGCCAATCACGATCAGATACATCAGTCTGTGATACATTGGCATCAGCGTGAACGCCCCTTGACTTCCACCACAGACCGTTATTTCAAACCACCTTTGTCCTAAAGCAAACACACATGAATAACACACCTGCACACCAGAGCGCCGTAAAAGTACAGTAACCATGTGGAATGAAAGGACGAGCTTTGTGCAGCTCACGTAAAGCTTTCTGATGATTAATGCATGCTCTGTGCTCAACAAGACAACCAAAAACAACAACCGCTTTTTCCACACAATCAAGTCTGAGCACACAACCCATAAAACAGTGTTTACACTGAAAGACAAATGGCAGATGAAAGAGAGGAGAGAGAGAGAGAGAGAGAGAGAGAGAGAGAGAGAGAGAGAGAGAGAGAGAGAGAGAGAGGCTAGAGCAGCTAGGTATTCTTGAAGGTCACAGCTGTGTTTTGCGGCTCTTTGTTGGACTATATTTAGCACAGCCCATCTGATCTGGAGAAATCGAGGAGACAAAAACCGTAAGAGATTCCAGGTGCACTTCTGTCCGTGAAGGCACTACAAAATCGGCGCGTGGGCAAAGATGACGGGTCCGGTGACCTTTAGCGTCACAAGCAACATCCATGGACTGCCAAATCAAGCAGCTTCAACACTGCGCGGCCGTGCCGCCACATGTGGTCCTGTTTTATTCATGATGATGACAAATATCCTTCCCAGCAATTATAGTGTGGCTTAATAAAAAATGCTGGTCTGATGACATTGAGGATAAATGTGCGGCGTAACGCACTACTCCACACAATATTAAAGCTGGGAGGTCTGCACGAGCATCTTTATAAATCTTATGATTCATAAAATGCACCGAGAGGGATGACGAATTTGACTTTGTTTAGAAAAAAACGATTTCTTTACGGTGCTGGGTTGTGTTGGTCTTCAGGATGTTGGTGCTATGAAACTGGGAATATGCCGGAGCCAATGGCAAGTGTCCAAACGGCATGCGACTAGTTTTCACAGAAAACGGGAGAAGCTTGGCAGGACATCCGACAACACACACATACAGTCTTTCATCTTTATAAACAGAATGATAAGCGAAAGTCAACCATGAGAGGGCAAGTGTTTGAAACAAATGTTTCAAATCCCCCACAATGGAGAAACGCCCCTTTTTGTTCTCCAGAGACCCCAGTCTCAAAAAATGGCCAATTCTCAATTCCCCGGTCGAGTTTTGGTGAAAAAGTGCTACGTTTTGCTGGAAAAGGGTTAGCGCACAGCTGAGACCAGTTGTGACGGGGTTTGGTGATTACGGAGGATGAATGAAGGCACATACAGTATATGATGCAAATGCATGCTGGGATTGAACCGTACAAACCAACGCATTTTCTGCACCCTGGTTGGTTTGTTGAACTGCATTCTCTTAGCCAGAGCCGAGTGATGTCGGGATAATGAAGTTACAGTATATCATGAAGAACAAATAAAGATCACTTAAAGAACAAAGTCATCAACATAAAAAGACAAACATATTCCAGCACACTGCTTACGGTCACACACACGTCGCTTCACACCACTTGCGAACACGTTGCATGCTTTAGTGCAAAGCTCACAAAAGCATTAGTTCGGTTAGCTTTGAGTTTGATGCTCAGGACGCGCCGTTAACGCGACCCAAACACTTACACTGGCCGGTTTCTCTGAGACGTCGGCCCTGCGGCCCTGATTCAAAACAAGAATCAGAAGTCAATGTAAACCTGGCGAACCCTTCAAAGCTGACAATCTGTAAAAAAGTGTCAACTGTGTGGTGTGATATACTGCAATCTTCACTCACTGTAAGAGATTTTGAAAATATTGAAATATCACAACTGTGGAATGGTTTCCAATAACTGATCATTTTAGTACTTTGGTACTGATTTTAGTCAAAAAATGTTATGTATAGTCAACGTTTTAGATCGATGTAGATAACAGAGAGACTGGTGGGACAGAGAGAGTGATGCTTGCTTTTTCCAGAAAAAAATATGAATCCGTACACTACCAGTCAAGAGTTTAGGATCAATTAACAAAAATGTTTCTTATGACCTTAAAAATCTTTTAATCTTAATGTGTATGTAGCAACAAAAAAGTATTTGTGCCAACATGTTAATTTCGCTCATTAGAACATTTTATTAAATAATATAAATAATGAATACAAGCAGCCAAAAGAGTCCAGCATAGGTGGTAAATCCTTTATATATATCACATTTTCTTCAATATTGTGCAGCCCTATTTGCTTGTTTCTCTATTATCGTATTATGTCAGTGTTTTGCTAAATTATAGAATTGTGTAATTAGTGAATATTGCAATAGTCGTAAGCATCCATTTTATTTCCCTATACCCCTAAATGAAGCCCAATTATAAGTGCAAAAATAATGAGCAACCCCCTGTGTACATCTAGTCCCGCCCCAAACGTCAGAACCCTCAAATAAACAAAGCAATGCTATAAAAAATCCAATTATGACCGTACACTAAACTGGGATAAGACAACACAGCATGGCTGGTAGAGAAAGGCTGTGGGTTCGATACAAGGCAACACTTACCTAAAGCGTAAACAGTGTAAGTCACTTTAAATAACAGTGTCTAACAAATACGTAAGAGATAATTCACAGCTAGCCGAGCATTGAAGGGTTTTGATGCACGACGGAGAGGCCAAGAACCACCCGATGCATTAAAATCCTTTAATGCACGGCTAGCTGTGGATTATCCTGCTTATACCATAGTCATTTGCCAAGTTAAAGCTGTTGTTGATGTTTACAGTGTCATTTTTGATCAGACAGGTGAAAATGAAAGTTATTTTTGTCAGTTAATTTCAAACATTGATCAAACTGACTGGAAATACCTGTGCATTAAACGATCTTAATGTACACCTTCCAGCCAATCAGAATCGAGTATTTAAACAGATTATGTTATAAATAAATGTAAATGTAGGAAAAGGCACACTTTCACCCCCTGGACATTTGAAGGGAAATGAAATGACTCTCCTCTTAACCCTACCGCTGACAAAACTCGCTTTATCTATCTAGGCCACTTCCAATTTACAGAAACATTTGATCAAATTCTGCAGTCTGGTCTGAGAGAGACGGCTCTGAGGGGACCGACAGACGGCTGTGCTCGTATTAAATCTAACTCCATCCCATTCAAAAAAACATTCAAATACACCTGAATCTACTGAAGTGGAATTTGTGAATGACAATAAATAAGGAACAAAGATACACAAAGACAACAGGAACCAGATGTGGGAATCTTAAGGCACTGCATGATTCCATTTAGAGTCACAACCCAAACGATTTTCCATGGATCTTAATTTTTGAACAATATAATGCCATCGTTTTGAAAAGATTTGTGATCCCTCGATAGTTCATTTCAAACATGAAAGGTAGAACAACAAAGCATATCGGACCTGCCGTTGCTGATCTGAGGCGGCGAGTGTCTGGAGTGGTCCGACGGCTCAGAGCGGCGGTCCGGAGAACGAGAACGACTGCTCCTCTTCCGGTCGTGGGATCGGTTGGAATGATCGGAGGCCACGGAGTGGATGTCTGAAATATCTAACAAACAAACAATAACTTCACATCTCTTCACGTTAATCACACCACACATTTACCGATCACTCGCGCGTCACATTTATGAGGTTCGAATCCAAGATCTGTGTGCTGTACAGAGACTCTCTCACCATCTCGATCAGAAGCGTTCGCTGAGGGAATACTGTCATCTAGATCTGGGATATGGAGCAGCGTGGCTCTTTCGTCCCTCTGAACCACCATCTTCAGCTTGCCCTTTGACCTCTCGATCAGCTTCTTGGCATCGATCAGGGACAGGTTCTCAGTCACTGTGCCATTAATCTAAATGAACAGTCCAACAGCACACAACTTAAAGAACAGTTAACCAAAAAAAATAAAACTTTTTGACAGAGTTGAAACAGAATTGTCAACTATTCTTTTAAAACACTACACCTTTTCAGCCATTCATTTTCATTTATCTTACCTTGAGCACCACATCTCCCTCCTGTATGTTTCCGTCTCGGGCCGCCAGGCTCTCAGGGGAAATGTCCTTTACGAAGATGTGGCTGGCCAGGCGAAGCCCGTATTCTGCTTAGAGTGTAAAAAGCAGCAACACACACACACACCCAATGTTAGCATAAGTTAGCCCTGAATGCTTTTTCTGATGAGAACTTTGAATTAAAAGCCCATGACAGATTAAAACAAAGCAACACATCAAACCAAGCGGCATTCATCATACAAAAAGACAGTACAGTCACAAACTTAACACCTAAGTAAAAAACGCTAAGGTATTCCAATAAACGGAATTGCAATAACAGCGTTTACCCAACCCCCCCCCCACAAAACATATTGCATTCATTTAAAACTCTATGTAACTGGACGAAACAGGTTGGCAAGGGTCGACACGGTCATCTTCACCTTCATTTTTGCGGGATTTGATAAGGGTGACTTTGGCTGGGCGTGGAGGGAGGTTGGAGGACACAGAGTGGCGGTCCGAGCGTGGGGACAGACTCCTCTCTCTGGAGCCGCTGCGCTCTCTGTCTCGGTCCCTCCTCCCGCTCAGCCGGTCACCCCTGCTGCTCCTCCGGCCCGTGGCTCCGCCCCCGCTGTAGGCACTCTGCCCGCTCTGTGCGCTTCGGGCCTCGTAGATCTCATCCTCATAGCTGTCATCGTCCTCGTCGTGCTCCGACATGGTCTCACGCTCGCCCGGCCGGCCCATGGGCACCTGAACCTTCCGCTTTCTCCTGATGGTCTGAAGGGAGAACAGAGATGTTTTGTCACAAAAAACATGCATGACATCGTGTATCTACTATATAAACCCCTCTAAATCAAATTTTTAGTTGAAATTGTACATTTTGCGCTTGCTTTTCTTATTTAGAGTCAAGATAGACTTTGTAGATGCTTCTGCATTTCCTAGAACTGCTAAACAATTGAAGAATGCAAATAAAAAACGTAGGTACAAATTATTTTAATGCAAAGAATTATTTGTACAGTTATATCACTGGCAGTCTAACAAATAAAAATATTTTACAATAAATTTGTACAAAATTGACAATTTACAATTTCACTATTATATCATTTAGTTGTCCCGGCTGTCGTCTAACAAATAAAATGATTTTTGTTTGACTCAAGTTTGATGTTTTCTGTCATTTTAGAATGACATTCCGCAGATGTTTGTACATAAACTGTGCTTAAAAATAAAACACATGCATTATCTGCAATCTGTTCAATGTATAAAATGTATAAAATGCATAAACTTTTTCTAATACTAAAACTTTCAATACTATTTTTCAATGCATAGAGGACACCTTGCATGTTTTTACACATTCATATGCAAATTTCACACAACATCCTCATTTCCATGTCACTGTTTACATTATGAATGAGGCCTCTGTATCCTAATTGGAGGAAAAGCGAATTGAATGAACTGAAGGCATACATACGATTTTTGCATTCTTCCCACTTTTCCGGAGCTGCTGCACTGCATACGCGTGATCCACGTTGTCCATGGAGACGGAGTTGACCGTCACCACTCTGTCATTCTCTCTGCCAAAAACATAAAACCATAAGCAAAAGTGCCATTCCGACTGATCTCAACGCAACACTTGATCAGCAGTGCTGTCCGCTCATGTGTTACGGGTGTGAGACACTTATAATGGTGAAGAGTGGGGTTTAGCAAGACTCTCAATCTAACCACAATTACATCATTCATTAGGACTACATTTTTTTAATCTTCAGACGTTTCTGTAACCATTAAAAGTATTCATATAACCAACACAGATTATAGGTTTGCCATACAGCACCACAAATGCAACACCACTGTTTCCATTAAAGGGGTCATATGGCGCGAATACGTGTTTTTCTGTGTTTTTGGTGTGTTATAAGTTGCCCATGCATGTATTAGACACGTAAAATTGCAAAAATGAAAGTGTCGGAACAAAAGATGCATTCTATCTAAAAGCGAATGCTCACCCAGACCTGCCTGAAACGCCTCGTGTAACCACACCCTCACAAATCTACGTCAGTTCGTGGTATGACTTGACTAAGACCGCCCAAATGTATACGCAAGTAAGGTGGGCGTACCTGTCAGTACAATTGCTTGGGAACCTGATGTTCCAAATATGGTAAGAGGCGTAACATTTCCGTCACACGCTTGCAGTATTCGACCAATCACTACGCACTGGTTAACTGGCCAATCATAGCACACCTTGCTTTTCAGAGCGATGAGCTTAGTAAAAAAGCCGCGCATTTCAGAGAGGCGGGGCAAAGAGGACATACAAACATGCACGGTATGTGAAAAATACAGCGTTTTTGAACCTTAAATCGTGTATACACATTGCATTGCATCTAAAACAAACGATAATATTCGTTTTAGCCCTGTCATATGACCCCTTTAAACATACTAAAAATAAAATGCTCACATATAAATTTATTGATTATACAATAGTTTGAATAAATTCAATTATCCTATGATAACAGGATCTTCCACCATAGCCCATTCAATAAATATTCATAGGTGACATTTCAAACACTTCTGTAAATACCACGACATGAGAAAGGCACAATATATGCTATTTTCGCCGCTTGATGATGCTGTGAAGCGTGAACTTTTTATCACATTCCTCGGGGTGCAAACATTGTTGGAAACATTTGGGATAACGCAAGTACTAGTGGTTTGGATATTTGAATGTAAAAATCTTAAATATTGTGCCTTTAAATCATGGTACAGTAAATCAAAATGAAAACTGCAGGTGAATGAGCTTCTAATTTCAAATTGTAATTCTGGATCTTTTGGCATCAATGCGAATCTATCTTCAGGAATTGAATGTGAATTTAAAAATGTAGTTTTAATTGAATTCCAAATGACGCACAACTAGGGCTGAACGATTAATCGAAATCGAATCGCGATGTGAGACGTTGCGATTTGCTAATCGCAAGAGGCTGCGATGTGGAAGCGATGTGAAAAATAGGAAACGCGTCTGTTCCAAGCCCGCTTTGAGTGGCATTCTTGCTAACCAACTGAGTGAGCGCACCTCCGTTGCGCACCTCCGTTATGCCTAATCAGCACTGCCCTAGCCAACTGCGTAAACATCCGACATTAAAAAAACAAACAAACAGAAGGCAGGAGAGAGAGAGAGTGTGTGTTATTATGGCATCTGCAGAGTCAGATCGATCATATTAGGCAAATAAATACTAAAGAACCGTCCAATTCAGAAGACCGCACACACAGCCTGTGTCATACTCGCGCGACTCTTCCCCGCGTTGCGCGTCTCGCGGACGAGCCGTTTAAACTTGACGCGCACACACAGCCTGTCATACTCGCGCGTCTCTGCCCCGCGTTGCGCGTCTCGCGGACGAGCCGTTTAAACTTGACGCGCACACACAGCCTGTTTCATACTCGCGTCTCGCGGACGAGCCGTCTAAACTTGATGCGCACACACAGCCTGTTTCGTAATGACGTTTATAGTACTCGAGTCCGGCTCCACACGGGCATCTGGCAATATGGACGAGGCTTGACGTACGCGCGCACCCTGTGTCAACTCACGCCTATCTCCGCGTTTCAAACAAATGTAAATTCTATCTAACTGTTTTGCTAATTTCACTTGGATGAAATTAAACATTCAGCACATTTTCTACTTGTTTTAAAAAATCCCACATACTTAAAAAATTATAAATCAGCCTATGTAACCTATGAACTATTTTAATAATTCACTAACACAATAGAAAATGTTATGGATTTAAGGGTTACAATGGGAGTTGTATTTGTTTTAATGGAAACTATAATAGTGTACACTGGTATTTGGATTCTATTGTTGTGATGTAATCTGGAAGTTGGGAACCAATTGAACAACAGTAAGCCCTATTTGAATAATGCCCAAAACACACTACAAAAATGAATTTTGTAATGGTTTTAATGGAAACAATTAGAATTTCTGTAATATTTTTGTTGTTGTTTTCTTTCAGCAGGGTAACTATACCCATACTGTGCTCTACACAACAATATTAGCTGAAGCTTGAATTAGAAAAGTTAAAATCGCAAATCAAATCGCAATCGCAATGTCTGTCAAAAATATTGCAATTAGATATTTTCCCCAAATCGCACAGCCCTACGCACAACCCTGTTAAAGATGAGACTTACTGCAGTAAGCCCTCAGCTGGGCCTCCTTTCAGAACATCTGATATGACGATGGACGTCTCTCCGCTCTGAAAGTGAGGGTTATCCCTTCCACCTGAGATAGCGATCCCGAAGCCGAACCCTGGTGCCTGTGGGACACACAGCCACAGGTTAACAGCCTGCTGGTGGCGGCGGGCGGGGGGGGGTATTCAAATCAGAGAAGGGACAGAACTGGATGAAGGGAATGAAGAGATAAGAGGGATGGAATGTAAAGATAAACAAGGGGGTGTTGATGGTCACAGAGATACAGAGAAGGGCAGTGAGATAAAAAACATCATCACAGATAGAAAGAAAAGAGAGACAATAGGGCAACTGTCATGAGGAGCAACACAGGTTGAGCTAGACCTGAGTTTTGAGGATCCACGCATATAAAAACACAGAAAAATCAAAACAGAATGATTTCTCACCCTGTGTAGAGTTACAGTGTGCTGTTCCCATATTACTGTCTCGTCCATTGCTGCGCTCTGCATTGAGAAAAAGAAAGAAATCAGTGGAGAAACACACAAATCGCTTCATTCATGTCAATAACTTGAATCGGTTACATTCCTACACAACCTAGAGGATTGAGAAGCAGTCATACAAATCCAAAAGGAAACCAACACACACACACAATGTCTCCAAAAGTGTCTCCAATGTTTGGGTGCTTAACAGCCAAAAATGCGATTTTATAACCCTCCATAGAGAACTAATGAGCCTCCTACGCATTGTTATGCAACAGAATGTGTAAATTCTGTAACATGCTGAAAAAGGAAGCGACGGTGAAGTCCCACGCCGGGCTGATCTGTTTGCCACACAATCATCTGAACCTTTGATGATGTTCCAGCAGGCAGAAGAAAGGAAAGGGAGATGTACCATGCTGACATACAGCAAAGCCACCTGAAGTTCTCGAGCGCTTTATTAATTTATTTCTCTATCGCTTCTGCAATGCAGTCGGCTCGGAAAGAGGCTTGACGCAGCGACAATGCAGAGTACGGTTTATCTCAACAATACTTGATAACAAAATAACATCTGCCGATACGGATTCTGAAGATCCAATTCAATTTCTTAACTTTAACTAAGGTTATTAATTCATATAATGATAGTGTGAAAAATTGGTATTATGGTCCGATACCGATTATTGGCCGATATATCGGTGCATAACTACTAAAAAGGGACTGTTTTGATTTCTTGTTGTTCCCAAACGGTACCGTTTAAACCGTGAAAATGATGGAAAGCAAGTTATAACCATGTGATCCACGCAATCATGTCCAGGGAAAGACCTTGAGTGAGGAAACTCATGAGAACGAGGAAAGTCATCTGTGTCAGGACCAGAGGCTGCACCTGGCAGGATACCCATGACTTTTGCATACTCACACGCTTCTATTTAGAACTATTTGACTTTTTCACACACGTCTTTTACAAGATTCTTTGTTTCACAAAAGGGGAAAGCTGCCATTCTCATCTGCACGACACAATCACCAACCATCCTTCAAGGGCACATATAACCCCTGAAGACATGCTAAGATTTTGACCTAAATTCACAAAAATGTTTATTGTTTGCTGTACATTAGACTACGGTAAAAAACATTGTGGGTATTGCACAAACATTCTCAGTATATTTTTGACATTTTTTCAGTGTTCACAGAATCAGCTTGAAATCAATTCAATAAAAAGGACAGTTTAAACTGATTCACTGAAATAAACTGAATTCAATATTTTACTTTTATAAAAAGTTTCCATTTGAATCGGACACTATTAAAGCTTTTGTTTTTGAGCTCATAGAAGCACTGACTGTAGGAAGTCACAACACAAGAAATATCCAATGAAACATTGCTTACAAAATATAATGAACAATTATTTAATAAAACAAAACAAAAAATATTACGGGCTACGGTTTTAAAGCCATATTAGGCTGTTCTGAGCGCAGATATATAACAGCCACATTTGTTCTGGAGATGTGCAATTCAAGTGCGATATTAATTCTCAGAAAATGTATTTATTATCAATATATCAAATCATCGGTTTAAACTCTTGATGATAGAGTCTAGCCATCAGAAAAATATCAGTCTAAACACAAGTTTTCAATTTTAAAAGTGAGAAAAATGTATGAGTTATGGATGTGACAAAAAAAATGTTATACTGTATTTACAGGATTTCTGTGAATTAAAATGTAAAAACCAGAAGCCATAATACTCAACAAATGGAGAAGGGATGACTCTTCATAGAACATCAAATAGTTATTTTATTTTAATGTTCATGTGCCCATTTATGAGGAATTATGAAACGGTTATGCATGTGACAATTCACTAACCTATCGATGAAAATCCATGCTTTAAAAGCAGAAAAAAAGGTTTAGAAACTTTGAGAGACTTCACATGAGTATTTAAATCCGCAAATACTGACATCCGTATGGTGAAAACATTTGGTAAAAAGTAAAAACTTGATTTTTTTCGTCTTAAGATTGGCATGGAACTGCCCAGATACAATTTTAAAATGGTCAGAAACATTAAACACTTATTCAGATGATTCTAAATAAAACTGATAAATAAAAATAATAAGTACTATAAATATAATAGCAAAATTTTCTTTTGTCAATTTTTTACATATTTGCAGCAAAATATTCATCTTTTCAAAATATCACACACCGGTTGACGATGCTACACAGAAAGCACATGTCTGCTAACAAACAGACGTGTCATAACTAAGAGCTCTAGACATTCTTACAGATAGCGTTTCCTTTACAAATGGAAAGCGTGATGACGGGTTGATTGGCCTTCTATGTGAATCATGACCGATCACCTCATGACCTCACAGCAAGAGAGACAAGATGAATGACACTTCGTGCCATACCTTCACCGCTCTGGAGATCAAGTCTCAGCCCGTCAGTCTTACGCCTTTGACTTCGCAGATGATAACTCAGCGCGCGTCCTGTTTCCTCCACTTCACAGCTGGCAGCTCCCTTTACACCGAGCCTGTCTTAAACTGCACACTACATCTTGTTAGCACGCGGCTAGTTAAAAGCGCTATAGGTCTGCTCTGATCTGACAGATAGAGTTATGATTATCGCTCTCTTGCCAGGGCCAAGAAATGTCGTAACTCTGATCTGATCTCTTTAATCTCAACCACAATTTATAAAGAACAGTGAATTCTGAAGATCCAGCAGTTTTGGGTCAGCTCGCTGGCTAATCTGACCAAATGAAGTCTTTGGCCGATAGGGACTCATTAGTCCGACCTCTGATGTCTTTTTGCGGTGTCCATGGAGGCGTTTATTCCTTGTCCATTTCACATTTTATTGGGAGATGGTAAACGGGACGGCGGTCCCTCTTGAAAATGAGGTGTGTTCGTCATCCATTACGCTCGAGGAAATCCTCCCCTAATGTCAGGACACCGACCAAATGAGCTCATTCTGAAACTGATCATTATAATGTAATGAAAGCTGACTGATGGATTATGAACTAAAGGAAAATCCTGATGAGAGGCGCAGAGAATGAAAGAGGAAAAGGTAAGGGTAAAATGAAAGCATTGCATTGTGGGAAATGTGCTGAGCTAGGGGACAATTACTGCAAGCTCAACCCTTCACCTGCGGCCTGCATGGCAATGAGGAGCTGCAGGTATCGATTGGACGCTATTAACATATCCTGCATCTTCAGAGGCTTGTTAAAGCGCCAGCGAATCACAGCGGTTGACACATTTGTGCTGGACTTTCCATCACATACCATATCAAGAAGCGTAAATGATCGAGCATAGGTAACATAAAAAGTTAAAACACACCCTCATGTCAATTAAAACTTGTATGACTTTCTTTCTGCAGAACACAAAAGAAGATACTTTGAAGAATTTTGGTAACCAAACAACATTGGATCTTATTGTATGGACACAAAACCACGAAGACATTTCTTAAAATGTCTTCTTTTGTGTTTTACAGAAGAAAGAGTCATATACAGGTTTTAAACAACATGAGGTTGAATAAATGATGACAGAACTTCGATTTTTGTGTGACCTATCCCTTTAAGGCAGTACAACCTATTGAACAGACTGAACTACCATCCGTCACAGTCTCAGTGTCATTTACATCTAATCCAATATGCAGTCAACCCCATTGGTCAGCAGTCAACAGTTAAGAAAACTGTAGTTAACGTCAGACGTGGAGACTTTTGTTGTATAAGCCGGCAGAGAAGCAAATCACTGTAGCCGACGGAGAGATGAGAACAAAATTAAAGCAAAAACAGTATCCAGGCTAATCCCTTACTGTGCGTTCAGACCGCCGCCGTTGAGAGCGTCAAAGTGGCCGGAAGTCATTCATTTTCAATGTGAGCCGGCGGCGAGGAGCGGCGCGGCGCGTCTTGGCCGTTGAGGGTGTCAAGGAGAGTTGAAATCAGGTCAACTTTATGGTAATGAGCTATGACGCGGTTCGGCGGCAACCAATCAGAACGTAGAAGTCCATCGCTTGAGATGATTCCAGAGAAAGCAGCCCTGTAAACTTTGGTTCCGACCACATTAGTTCCCAAGCAAAATGGAGGAGAAGTTGGTAATTGCTGTGGCGGGTTTCCCAATCCTATACGACGCGTCCCTGTTTGCGTACAGGGACAAAAATAAAAAAAATTATGCGTGGACCAAAGTGTCTGAGATTGTTTGTTTTCCTGTTGAGTTGCTGATGATGTGCATTAACGTTATAATTTTTCTGTAAATAAGCGGGAATTTCATGCTAACTTTAGCTCCAGAGCATGCAAAACAGTGTTACTGCTGCAGAATATTAAATAAACTATTTATATGCAACATATGCAACATCAGAACGCTTGTTTTCCAGCGGGAATGAAATTCATTTGCTCAAAATAACACCGCTTTGACCAACTGCATTAAAGCTAACCTTACACTTCGACCAGGAGAGTTTGTAATGTAGGTTGCACACAAATTAATGTTAATTAAAGACCAAGGCTAGTAAATGTCCCCTATAATGTTGAAATTAGATTAGCACTTAACCATGAACACAAAAGCCACACCACACCACACAAATGGCTTTTAATTGGTTTATTTCGTTAGCAAACGTGTAACTACAATAAAGTTCTTTCCACCGATCAATTTCTTGTGGTCAGTCTGCACAAGATCAACAAGCTTGTTTGCTTGCGGTCCCTTTAAATACAAGATAAGATTTCGATTTACGTCAGAGCGTCAGCGCGCCCAAGACTCTTTCTACAGCGTTGTTGGCAGGGCGGCCAGAGCGATTTTTGACGCTCTCGACGGCGGCGGTCTGAACGCTCAGTTAGTATGATCCAAGTAGGGCTGCAACTAACGATTATTTTGATAATCAATTAGTTGGACGATTTTTTTTTTCTTCAATTAATCAGATATAAATGTAATTACATCTTTTGCTTATGATAAGTAAATCAGATATGGGAAAAGTATACACAACTGAACTCATTAGCCTTCTCCCAAAATGTTGTGAATGTCTCCATAATTAACACACCTGGTGAGTTGATTCAGGTGTGTCATATTAGAAGCAACTGACAATAGTCTCTCCCAAACATGGGAGCGAGGGGAGGGTCGGCCAAGGAAATCATTTTTTGTGCCATGAAAAGTGAGATATTTGTCATTCAAATGTAGTGAAGTACAGTAAAAAGTAAACAGAAAAAGTAATACTTCAGTACAAATACTGTACAAAGTGTACTTAAGTACAGTACTCAAGTAAATGTACTTCGTTACCCACCTCTGAACTAAATAAACCACCAAATCAGGGTATTTAGCCTAATATAATATGTACTTTGCAAAGTGCAAATGCCACAAATTGGGTTTTACTAATATAATCTTTAATTTTGTCATTTAAACACCTCTCCTCTTAAACTTTAAAACTGCGCAGCTTGAAGAGATTCATGCAAAACACGTCTGACTTTAAAACTGCGCAACTTGTGCCGCACGGAGAGACGCAACCACGGAGATACACGTCTGACTTTAAAACCGCGTACCTCGCACAGCACGGAGAGACACGTGTGACTTTAAAACTGCGCACCTCGCGCTGCACTGAGAGACAAGTGTGACTTTAAAACTGCGCACCTCGTGCTGCACGAAGAGACACGTGTGACTTTAAAACTGCGCACCTCGTGCTGCACGAAGAGACACGTCTGACTTTAAAACTGCGCACCTCGCGCTGCACTGAGAGACAAGTGTGACTTTAAAACTGTGCACCTCACGCAGCACGGAGAGACAAGTGTGACTTTAAAACTGCGCATCTCGCGCTGCACGAAGAGACCCATCCACGGAGAGACATGTCTGACTTTAAAACTGCGCAGCTCATGCTGCACGGAGAGACACATCTAAAATGGTAATTTAAAATGTGTTAGAAGACGTGGAAGAAGACGCGCTTGATTTATAACTGCGTGACGTCAAGTGACGTCACAGAACAACTAATCGATAATGAAATTCATTGACAACGAATTTCATTATCGATTATTATCGATTTTATCGATTAGTTGTTGCAGCCCTAGATCCAAGGATTCCCATTCATAGACAATTAATTCAGAATAATGCAAGCTCTCTCAGATGTAGTCAGCCGCTCCCCGTTTCTGTCAGTAGCTAGTAAACTCCTTACATCAGGTGGAAGGAAGTGGATTAGAAATGGTATCTGCTGAATAAATGTTAGAAAAAATATTCTGTATATCCAAATCTGAAATCCTAGTGTTTGCGACTAATGCCACTTCCGTTGAATGTGCACGTTACATTTTGTCAGATTTGACGTTTGCTTCATTTTTTTATGTGTATGTGAGCATCGCATTGCGAAATATTGCAATACCTCTCCTGGCCTACAGGGGTCCGTAAGGAGCATTTATGCAGGTTCGAGGGTGGCGAATGAAACAGCAGAACAACAGCAACAACAATGGAGGAGAGGGACTATATATCTATACTGTTTGACTATAGTATTATGTGGGTCTAAAATGTGAATAAGGCAAAGGACTCATAAAAAAGCTCTGAGGTTCGAACGTTCTGACAAGCAAAGTGAAACGCGCAAATGACTGACGCTCCCAGGACACGGTCACCACCTGGTGGTTTAACTAATTACTGCAAGAAATGGGAACGCGCATGTGCGACCTGCGCGTACGGTAGGGCTGTCACTATTATTAAATAATCGTCTCATCGCGATTGTTTGACCTCATTGCGATGGTTTCGGATCATCGAAATTATTGCACATCTCTATAGAAGACACTAGGGGGAGCTGTAGTGCATCTGCATATTGCATATTTTATTGTATATATTGTAACTAAAGCATGGTAATACTTGTAAAATGTACCACCACAACACAATCACTTAAAAAAAAAACTAAAGCATATACCATAAAAATAACCTGCAGTACAATTTAATACTATTTCAGTGTGAAAACCAGTCTACCAAAATCTCATTAACATAGAAGTACACTTTTATTGTAGTCTTGCAAGTGAGAAAAAAAACAGACTAGAAGCTTTTCTATGACTGATAGCATTTTAATGGTGGCTTAAATTCACTCCTGATCAATTTACTTAATTTACAAGTATTTGGCGGTTGTATTACTGACAGGTAAAAGCCTAAACCTTAAGTATGATGACCCAATTTTTTCCTATGTATTTCCAAGAAAAAGAACATAGTCTTTATATTCAGAACAATATGGTCGTTTCAAAGCTGAATAAAAAATGTATGAGAATTAAAAGTCAAAGCTCTAAAACAGACAATTAATCGTCATAATCGCAATGATTTATTAGACAATTAATCGTCAGCCAAATTTCATAATCGTGACAGCCCTAGTGTACGGTGTATGCAAGATAACAAAAATCCGGCGGTGCGCATACTATTCTGATGACGAAATCTGCGTCATGCGTATTGTATGCTGTCCCTCGTGTACACATATGAAGGAACCATACTTCAGCCTTAAATCGCAGAAATCTATAACAGAGACAGAATAATCCTTAAAAGCATTGGCAAAACCGCAACAGAAAGTCCTTAAAAGCCGAATTCACTATTTAATTGTCTTTTTCGAAAGGCATTTTACTATTACAAACATAGTTTTGGCTTCATCCTGTTAACCACAATCTTATTCATCCCTACCTCATTTCCTAGTGTCGGCTGGGCAGGGTGCCAGCTAAATTCCGAGTCGGAGGGAATGGAAAGAAACTACACACTAGGGCTGCAGGATTTATCGCAATTCCCATTCAAATCACAATTAAACCGATGTGGCTATCATGATTGTGAAATAGCAAAGACTGCGATTATATTTTATTCACAGCTTGTTCGTGAAGCACGGCTCTGTGATCAGTGGAAAATGCTGCTGTTCTTCTGTGGAGCATTGGCTTTTCTGAGAGAGCGCCCTCTGGCTTTCGGATGCAGCTGCATACGCATTTATCCATACTTAACTGACAAACTACGCATAAAAAAAATAAATAAATACATAAATAAAAATAAAAATCGCAGCCAACCGCCAAATCACGTGCGGTTTCTTTTCGATTAATCGGCAGCCCTACTACACAAGAATTGCAAAGCATCAAGAGGGGCACAAACGGTTTAATAATAAATAATTAGTACACGAAAACATATGTATAAATACATATCAAGTAAGCCCTCTGAGGTAAAATACAGAAAACAAGGATGCTTAAATATTCATAAACGCCAGCGAGCACAACGCAGGATGCTTGAAGCCAGGCTGGAGAAAGTTTCCTCTTTGGAGAGCAGAGGGAGAGGTGGGAGGATTTATGTACATCTTAAGGCTGATCGCCACTGTAAAAGCGCTGATGCTACATAGCCTGCACCATTTCATCACAATTTATGGGAGGTTTTCATCGGCCATCCGAAAAGCTAACAAAGGGGCCGCACGATTCCTGTTGACACTAAATCTTAGTTCACGATTTCTTTTGAAGTTTCACATTAAGCCTGCCTCAAACTACAGGATCCTCTGCCAGATTTGACCCAGATTTTCCCTCCCGAGAATGTCTTAAAAAATCTTATCCATGGCCTCGATCAGATCAGATGTTCGGTCCAGATTATCACGTAATGTGAGGCATTCACAGATCAAATCGTACACCTCCCGATCTGCTCTGAGAAAAATCGGGATGACCCTGATCATATCAAACATGTTTGATATTTAGGATTCAATCGGGATGATGACGTGTGTACTTTCACAACAGCCAATATGAGTCAAGACTGCAAAATGACGGAGTTGATGCTGCAGTGACATGGATAGCAGATATGTAGGAACATCTTGTTAAAATGTAAACTGACCAAATACCTCTATAATGCGTCCTTTGAGTTCTATTTTTAACATAGACGTTAATACGAGCTGCTGCTGCTACTTCTTGTTGCAGCAGCAACGTTAAGGTGCATTATCGCCACCTACTGTGTTAGAGTGTGAACCAGAAATATATCCCACCCAAATATATACAGTATATATACATTCTCTTAATCAACTTTGCCCTTTTCAAATAATAAAACAAACTATCCGTTCCAATTGTAATTATATTCTTTAGGTTTATTTCTTACACTGCAAACTTTCTAGGTTCCCTCTTCAAAATTTCCGGGTCTTCAAAATCCTTAGGACCATAGACATAATAGACGCTGCATTGGTCGCTTCGCACCGTTGCTTGCTGCGATACGTCAACGGCGCAGCCATATTAGGTAAGGCAAAAACCCACTAAACCAATAGAAGTGAATGGGAAAGCTGAGCTTTTTCAGTATTAAAAGCACTATCGTGTTTACATTTCTAAACAAATTTTAATGGTTTATAATATATGTTGAGTACAAATTTACCATGTCCCTAGTTGTCTCGATAGTAACTTTAAAATGAATCGTTGTCATAAGGAATTGTGAAATATCCATTAATTGTGCATGTTATTCAGGAGAATACACCTAGATGGCACCATGTTCTGTGATTTGTTCTACAGCCTATACAAGACAAGCAAAAGAACAAAACAACCACATGTTGACAGTTGAAGTATCAGTATCAGTCGAAAATAGAATGCAGACATTGGCATGCAGACATGAGTTGTATTTAAATCATCGAACGAAACACCCAAGGTAATAATTTTATTTACATAACATCTAAAAATAAATAAAGTTTTCACTGGGGTAATTGCTTTTTTGTCATCCTTTTAGACATTTTCAAAGATAAAAGATGTTTTTTGATAAACCCGGTAAAACAGTTACAGCAGTAAAACATGTATGTGATAAACAAACAACCCTGACCTGCATTATAAATAGTATGAAATAGCAGTATATAGTAATATAGTAAAGTTTTGTTTTTACCCAGTATTTTAAAGTGTTCTAATTAGGGCTGTCACGATTATGACATTTGATTGACGATTAATTGTCTAATAAATCATTGCGATTATGGCGATTAATTGTCTATTTTGGGGCTTTGGCGATTGTGGCGATTAATTGTCTGTTTTTGAGCTTTGACATTTAATTCTCATACATTTTTGATTCAGCGATTGAAACGACCATATTGTTCTGAATACAAGACTATGTTTTTTTCTTGGAAATACATCGGAAAAAATTGGGTCATCATATATTTAAGGTTTAGGCTTTTACCTGTCAATAATACAACCACCAAATACTTGTAAATTAAGTAAATCGATCAGGTGTGAATTGAAGCCACCATTAAAATACTATCAGTCATAGAAAAGCTACTAGTCTGTTTTTTTCTCACTTGCAAGACTACAATAAAATTTTACTTGTGTGTTAATGAAATTTTGGTAGACTGGTTTTCACACTGAGATTTTCTTAAATAATATTAAATTGTACTGCAGGTAATTTGTATATGTTTTAGTTTTTTTTTTTTAAGTGATTGTGTTGTGGTGGTACATTTTACAAGTATTACCATGCTTTAGTAACAATATATACACTAAAATATGCAGATACACTACAGCTCCCCCTAGTGTCTTCTAAAGAGATGTGCAATAATTGCGATGATCTGAAACCATCGCGATGAGGTCAAACAATCGCGATGAGACGATTATTTAATAATCATGACAGCCCTAGTTCTAATCATTTGCATTTCATCTACCTTAAATTTATCCCTCTAGTGAAGTATACACAATTACAAGCAAATTATTATTACGTCTAAATGAACGCTTGAAAACCACTAGATGTCCTCATTACCGTTTACTTCCAGTTCTTGGTGAGCGGATGATGTGATGCGTGCGTCCACTGGTACGATAACCTTAATATTTTCCTGTAGTTTGTGATGCGCCAAGAGTTTTAAATCTTTTAGTATGAGCATGTTTAAGATTTTAAATATGAGAATCTGTCAAGATTCTCCTTATGTGTGTACTGCAACCAGATTTCTTATTCGGTCAGGATTTTAAAAATGCATGTGTGCGTGCGACACACGCATGTGTCTATTATGTGGCAGAATGACAACATGAATCGGTACTACCGTACCTCACTTTTCACACCTGAAACTTACCTTTTTTCTTTCATTTATGCTTTTTTTAGTTCAAAGAAACAAAAGAAATGCAAAAACAACACAGTCTGTGTGCTTAAGCACTAATGCATGACAACTAATGCATGCCTTGGCTGGCAAAGGCAGGCCGGTTCATCCAAACAAAGGGAAACCTTGTTTTCTGATGAGGCAGCATTTTGAGGTTGTGTTTGTACATATAAAGATTTGTAGTGCAGTAGCTAGCTACTCGCGCTAATTGGTCTTGAGAGCAGAAAAGATGGAGGGAAACACAAAGAGACAGAGACAGAAAGAAAAGGTTCTCTTTCATTTTCTAATTGACTGGTTTGTCTTGCACCAAATGAACTCCATCTTCATCCTGTGACTTCAAGGCATGTGAAGTGAAAAGCAGCTTACAATGTAACAGAGACTCGGGTGATGTTACCTTGTGCGTTAAGTCAAAAAAGCCCACAAAGTCTCCAATCTCCCACAAATACATTCCTTAGATACGTCTTTGCTCCCTTCACTGCAAAGTCTATGAGATTTTTACATGCATTCAATCGTCCACCAAACTGAAAACTATATTCTTTTCAACACCTCTCCACTAACCAAACAATTTGTACATTTTCAAGAATATTATTAATCGATTACCATTAAAATGATCGACCAATTAATCGATTAAACATTAATATCACAATACTCATATAGAGCTCAACAGAATCAAATCCACATAATAGAAACATTTGCAACATTAGATGATGTTCATTATCGTTTAAAAGTTCAGGGTCACTTGACTGAACTTTTTTCATGATGATGAAAACCTATTGATCTAAAAGCGTATGTCTGATCGGTTACAATTTGCTTGGAAACTTATCTGACTTAAGCATCAAATGATTTGTTTTGCTGTTTTTCACCATCTGTTTGTAGGTTTACTGAATGCATTTAAATCATAAGCTTAATCGATTAAAATGTAAGAATGTCAGTAACCAAACAGACCTCATCCACCATTGACTCCTACAGTATTTATTTTCCCTACTATGGCAGTAAAAGGGGGATGAGATCTGCTTGTTTACTGACATTCTTACAAATATCTTTCTTTGTGTTTTTTGTTTTGGTCTTTCAGAACAAATATATTTATACAGGTTTGGAACAACCTGAGTGCCAGTAAATGATGACAGAATTTTCATTTTTGGGTGAACTATCCCTTTAAAATATGTATTTGCATCTGAGTACTCGTGTTCTCGTGCCCATACCTAACCTGTAACTCCAAATCTGATGTAATACGTTTTATAAAAAGAATAGGAATGAAATCACTAAATGAAACATTTGCTTGAAATAGTTATATGGTGGAGCCAAGTGAAAATATTTTTCTGCAATGTGTGGCAAAAATCCAACTTCAGCTTGGCTGATTAAACAGAACTTTGAAAGAAGGTCTGTGGTCATGTGGTGCGGTGGTTAAAGAACTGATCCATAATATTCTATGCCTCGGTTTCACAGACAAGGCTTAAAGCTAGTCCCAGACTAAAAGGAATTTTGAGCTGTCTCAACTGAAAATATCTTGCCCTGACATATCTTAAAATATTGTTTTGTCTCAAGATGCACATCGGTAATGTTGTTTTTATGGCATTTTAATAAAAGCGACTTAAATAGCCTAAATTAACTAAGGCATAGTCCTGACTTAGGCTAAGCCTTGTCTAAGAAACCGGGCTTATATTATGGTAATTATAAGTATCCATGATATCCCCAATTCTTTATTTTTATGGTAAACATTTCTTCCCCGACATATCAACTGAACATTTATCCACGCTTCGATCAATCAAGGCTTCATGTTGTAGGATGAACCCTGGCATGACTGGCTGCCAATGCGCTATAGTGTCAGAGGTCTGGAGGGTTGGGCAGCAATGAAACCAGTCACAGATGGATCAGACAGCTGAACGCAGCCGTAACGAGTGATCTGGGCCAAACCATTCCGACATAAAGCTAACCAAGTCATTTCTTTTTTATGACACAAAACCTGTTTTAAGAGGGCATTAATTCTAAGAGAGCTGGAAAAAAGATGCAGAGATGGCGTACGTATCGGTCACATTCATGATGTGCAACTGGACAGGGGCAAACTGACAAGAGGGATGTTAAAACCTGGTCTAGGCTACCAGTTAAGATTGGAAGCGTGCAAACAGTACCAGGGAACTGAGGCCTGAAATAACCCATTAAAACGGATCAAAATAGCTGCATCATTAGAGTAAAAATGTGACACAGTTGTGCGAGTGATTCTCTGCGTAGTGCAGAGTTTCTTTGTAACACGTGACTGGGGCATTGCAAATAGTTAAACTGTTAACAGTCATTACTGTGCTAGTGTGAACTGGGAGACAGGCATACAGCGTCTTTTGCAAATCTGGATACAGCACATTATCCTCAGCACACAAAGGCGTGAGAGAGAGAAACAAATCGAGCGAGAGGGAGATGCTAAATATAGCTCTCCCGTTGTCGCCGTTGGGTTCAGACACCGAGAACTAGCGTTCTCACAATGCAGATATCAGAGGATGATGTTTAGGGAAAACTTTAGCGCCGTCGTGCCGTTATGGGACATACAGCTGGAGAACATCAATTTACACAACAACAATTTTGTAGAGTTTGTGGGTAGGTCTCTGAGGATACGAAGATAGTCCAAAAATGAAAGCAGGTGTACCTACCTGGCTTTCCATACCGTAAACTAAATTAGATACTATGTTGGAGTAAAGAGCTTTTATTCCCATTTTTGAGAAACTACCTACTTTTTCGTTCTGTTCAGCAGTTCTACCAATGCTTTAAGAAAGCAGTTTTGTATGACAAGCAAAGTGTGCTTTGCACAAAAAGAGTTCACCCTCATGTCATTCCAAAACTGTATGACTTTCTTTCTTCTACAGAACACAAAAGGAGATATTTTGAAGAACATTGGTAACCAAACAACACTAAACCCCATTGACTTCTATTGTATCAAAATATCTTATTTTGTGTTCCACAGAAGTAAGAGTCATATACAGGCTTTGAACGACATGAAAGTGAATAAATGACAACAAAATGTTTATTTTATGGTCCCTTTAATGTGGCATATTTCCAAGTGAATACATGGGAAGTGAAAGTTGGAAATAATTTATGGCAGGACATGATTGTATTTACCAGCCTACATTTTATTGAATAATATGAAAAAGTGTTTTATTTAAGATAATGTGCCTTGATAAATTGTGCAAAATAATCAATTAGCATGTATTAAGAGAGTCAACAAGGTCATGTTTGATATCATGTTGCCTTTATGAGGCTAACCATCTGACAGCTTTGTGTTAGCAAAGCCAGACACAGCCACAAACTGCAGAAAACACTGGACAGTGTAAACAAATGCTCAGAGAAAACACTGCGTATGTTGAATGAAAGCCAAAAGAAGAGGATGGAAAAGATCTGAATCTCTCTCATAAACGCACACACAACCTCTGGATCTGGCATCAAACTGCAACATGTAGTAGATGATGACTTCAAAAATGGAGAAAGATGTGTTTGAAAGTGGTGACGATGAATGAAAGCACATTACAGAAGCACGTGAAACAGCTATTCAAGCAGGAATTCTCGCAGCAAGTCATTGCATGGGGGTAGTGGGGGGTCCCCGGAGAACTAGCAGCATCCTCCACATACGCACCACTGTGACATCATCAACTCTGCAGATTTACAGACCTAAAGCAACCCTGACCATTTGAAAGCTACATCAATTTTGCGCAACTGTTGCGACACTTGCTGTACTGCGTTTAAGTACTTAGCATCCAACATCCCGTCATTCTGCATTCCGTAACGCAGGACCACGTCTGGCCAACTCAAATGAAACTAAACAGACGTACACAAAACAACTACAACAGGTTCATGAACAGACTACGGTACTTACATCTGCTCCTTAGATCAACTCAGAAGAATCGCCGGCATATTTGTAACTCTTCGGTCGTGCACATGATCCAAACATAGGGTCCAGCAGACCTGCGTACATACTGGCTACGCTCCAATGCTCACACTGAACCTGACTGATCACCGAGAGATCCCCAACTCATTCGGCACAAGGCGGGGGAGGGCAGGAGATAGTGCGGAGAAAGGGGGAAGGGAAAGAGAGGGGTACAACATAAAGAAAGAATCTAAACCATGTCCGGCAGAGTACACCGTCCAATCACTTTTCAAAAGAGATCAGGTGCATCCAACGCATCAACAATCCAGTGACAAGCATCTCAACGCATGTTAAGGTAATCCACTTCCTGGCTCAGTCCTGAAACACCGGTAAAGTTGCATTTTTCCATCAGCATCATCTTCTCTGAGATCTCTTCCACCAAACAGCATTCAAGTAAATCCCATTAGCCTGCCAATGTTTTACGAGCCAGTAAGCGTGTGTGTGGTGAGCTGCAGTCGTGCTTTATTGTAGAACTGCTCTGCTCGGTAGGAGCGCAGATCCATCTGCAGTATAAAGTGCTGTATCGGTCTTAACCCTTTCAGTGCCCAAGGGGGGAAACAAGACTCCAAAATGCCTCTAGCACTCCACTAGCTGAGATCCTGACCCTGAAGGATGCCATAACACAAAACTACTAATAAATGTCGGTATAATGCTGCATAAATTAGTTTCCAACTTAATCTTGCATGGCTTCTATTGGAAATTCTTTATAAAAATAACTAGCTATGTTGTGTCTAAAAAGCCTATTACTTAGGGATGGGCACGAGTACTCGATTACTCGTGATAATCCATTACCGCGGTTAATCGCATTACCGAATACCGGCACGTCTATTTGGGGTACATTTTACTTTTTGATTAATGTTTGTGTTTCTGAGGCTCTAGATTACATGCAGCTACTATCACTCGTAGCAAAAAACAGCGGTGGATGGTGTTACAGTTATATCGTAATTTGTATCGTTATTGCAACAAATACCAGAAAATACCGTGATAGAGTTGTAGGGCCATATCGCCCATCCCTAGTAAACAGGGTCTGCAAATGGCTATACAGAGGTGAAAGTTACAGACTGCAGCTTTAATAATAACTTCTTGTTTATGGGGCTGTTGTATAAAACAAAATCTTTTATCAGATGTGCTCAACCGTGGCTTCCTCTAAATTTGATGTGTTGACACCAACTCAAAGCTTTCTAAAAATGATGGCTGTCAGAAGTATGTGCAACAACTTTGGTGCGCTGTCACAATGGAATGCTCTGGCCTGGAGTGCCGACAGATTCCACTTACATTTTACTTCCATTCCTCATTCAATACTAATAAGTACAGGCATAACATAGTGAATTTAAGGAGTGCTATTTGAAGCCCAACCAGTTAGTTTTGTGTTCTTAGCATATGGCTTTTGTCAGCATTTAATTACTAGACTAAACATGAGGGTGTCCTAAAGGACACATTTGTGTTCATACTTTGTGTCCAATTTAAAATGTAATTTGCGTATCTATTTTGATTTGACTCTAATTTCAGATAACTGGCGGTGGGTTCTAGTGTGATCAACAACATCAGAATTCAAGCGACTTCTCCTCATGTACTACAGTGATAGTAGTATCTAGGGCTGTCGCGATAAACCGATGATAAATATCATGTGATTTATGCACAGCTTTTGAGTAAAGTACGGGAAAATGCTGCTGCATCCGAAAGCCAGAGGGCGCTCTCGTGCGGCAACTCCAATTACGCACTGCAGAAGAAGACCATAACGCAGTCTAGAATCTAGGCAATGCCTATGGACATCTTTTTATCACTGTTACTCAAGTCTCATCAGGTATTTTTATGATAATAACGTATATTTATAATGATCAATTTTGACGGGTGTTGCTTTTTCAAATGCACATTATAATAGACTCAAACTCGCACTTCTTTTAGATCGAGAAGCATTTCCTACCGATTCCAGAGACATGCTTCACAGACAAGCTACGCATTAGGGCTGCAACTAATGATTATTTTGATAATCGATTAGTTGGTCGATCTTTTCTTCTTCTTCGATTAATCGATTAATCGGATATAAATGTAATTACATCTTTTGCTTATGATAAGTAAATCAGATATGTGAAAAGTATACACAACTGAACTCATTAGCCTTCTCCCAAAATGTTGTGAATGTCTCCATAATTAACACACCTGGTGAGTTGATTCAGGTGTGTCATATTAGAAGCAACTGACAATAGTCTCTCCCAAACGTGGGAGCGAGGGAGGGTCGGCCAAGGAAATCATTTTTTTGTGCCATGAAAAGTGAGATATTTGTCATTCAAATGTAGTGAAGTACAGTAAAACAGTTGGGGCAGTTGTGGCCTAATGGTTAGAGAGTCGGACTCGTGACCAGAAGGTTGCCGGTTCGATTCCCAGGGCCGGCGGGTAACAACTGAGGTGCCCTTGAGCAAGGCACCTTACCCCTACTTGCTCCCCGGGCGCTGCAGTGATAGCTGCCCACTGCTCCGGGGGTACGTGTGTTCACTACTCTCTGGATGGGTTAAATGCAGAGGTCACATTTCGTTGCCTTGTACCTTCGTACATGTGCAATGACAATAAATTGAATCTAAATCTAAAAAAAAAAATCTAAATCTAAAAAGTAAACAGAAAAAGTAATACTTCAGTACAAATACTCAAAAAGTGTACTTAAGTACAGTACTCAAGTAAATGTACTTCGTTACCCACCTCTGAACTAAATAAACCACCAAATCAGTATTTAGCCTATTATGTACTTTGCAAAGTGCAAACGCCACAAATTGGGTTTTACTAATATAATCTTTAATTTTGTCATTTAAAACACCTCTCCCCTTTAAACTTTAAAACTGCGCAGCTTGAAGAGATGCATGCAAACACGTCGACTTTAAAACTGCGCACCTCGCGCTGCACGGAGAGACGCAGCACCGAGAGACACGTCTGACTTTAAAACTGCGCAACTGTGCCGCACGGAGAGACACGTCTGACTTTAAAACGCGTACCTCGCGCTGCACGAGAGACACGTGTGACTTTAAACTGCGCACTCCGCTGCACGGAGAGACCATCCACGCGAGAGACCACGTCTGACTTTAAAACTGCGCAACTCAGTGCTGCACGGAGACACATCTAAAATATTGTAACAAAGTTCAATGTAGGGAAGGAAGGAGGCGGGAACCGGCGAACATTTAAACAATAAACTTTAATCAAAAATAAACAAACAATAACACGGAAGTAAAAGGCCGGCAGCCACCTCACGGTCGACTGCCGGCCACACAAACATAAATAAAACTTAACATTTCCGGGCCCGGTCCTCTCTCGTCGGCAGTCCCGTCGCTCGTCTCTTATGCTCCCTAGCTCCCCGTGAGGCATGCGGGACCGGTGCGCGTACAGCTGATACTCATTATCACTCACGCCACCGGCCCCGCCTTCCTGCCCCACGGCTCTCGTCCCGCCTTCCTCGCTACATACCCCCATCGCCCCTCACAGGCCGGGGGGTACCACCGCGCCTGTGCTTACTCCCCCCGGGGGGCCCCCCCTTGAGAGCCCCAGCGCCTGGGGGTACGCACCGACGAGACGAGAGAACGGAGCCGGGAGCACCCCGAGCGACAGGGACGAGAGAGGGGAGAGAGGAAAAAAAAATAGTCCGGTTCCCCACACGCCGTCGCTCGGTCCTCAGCCAGCCGAGAGGCTCTTCCTCGCGGTGCTATGCTGTGGTGCTGGACGTTCGGTGGACGGCCCGATCCTCCTCCGCCTCCTGGCGGCCGGCGATGGCTTCTGGCTGAGGGCAGCCGGCACTCCCGAGCTCCCTCCATGGCCGCCATCCCACCTCGTCCCAGGAGCACGGCCGCGGGCTCTCCGTCCCCACCGAATCCCATCGTTCCAGCACCACGATCTCGGGCAGCCGCTGGCGGACGCCCTCGTCCGCGCTGCCCGAACTCCTCAGCACCGCGAGGCCGCTCGGCGGCGAGGGCTCTTCGACAGCATGTCCCTCCTTCCTCCCGGGTTTCGGCACAATGTAACAAAGTTCAATGTAGGGAAGGAAGGAGGCGGGAACTGGCGAACATTTAAACAATAAACTTCAATCAAAAATAAACAAACAATAACACGGAAGTAAAAGGCCGGCAGCCACCTCACGGTCGACTGCCGGCCACACAAACATAAATAAAACTTAACATTTCCGGGCCCGGTCCTCTCTCGTCAGCAGTCCCGTCGCTCGTCCTCTTATGCTCCCTAGCTCCCCGTGAGGCATGCGGGACCGGTGCGCGTACAGCTGATACTCATTATCACTCACGCCACCGGCCCCGCCTTCCTGCCCCACGGCTCTCGTCCCGCCTTCCTCGCTACAGTCATTTTAAAAGGGAAGAAGACGCGCTTGATTTATAACTGCGTGACATCAAGTGACGTCACAGACCAACTAATCGATAATGAAATTCATTGACAACTAATTTCATTATCGATTATTATCGATTTTATCGATTAGTTGTTGCAGCCCTACTACGCATTAAAAAAAATATCGACACATTGCATATCGCAGCCAGCTCGATTTCAATAGGATTTAGTGGTATCGCGATAAATTGTCGTGCAGCCCTAGTAGTACCATATGGTGGGTTAATAGAAGGATGAAATAAAGATGATCATCCTCATTCACACACGTTGAGTACAACAACTAGACATCCCAATTTACACATGCACAGGACAAACATCTTCATACTGCCAGCTTGGTGCACCCTGTTTTGCAAGCAGTCTGGCAGCGTTCTGACACCTACATCAATACTAAAGAAACCAACGTAGATATGCTGAAAAAGGACTACACTAACAGGACACACTGTACTGAGAAGATTGATTTTAAATAACAGTGCAGATAGTTGCTCCTAAAAATCAGACTTGCAAATCAGAAGTGCCTGCAGTGCGAATTGTTTTTTCCTGGTTGCAACAAATTACTGCATTGGAGCAATTACGGACAGCTTTTTCACACTGATTCTAGAGCAGTTTTGCCTACTTTATAGTGGTCTATGTAGCCGTCAATTAAATGTGGACATGACCTAATTCTACTATGACTACTGATTGTGGGTATTATCAGGACTAGTACTGTCCAAGGTAAAAAGTCACTATTTAAGCTACATGGCTTAGGCTAAGGGATAAACATTGAAGAAGAAGCTACATGGTAAATAAGGTGTGAAATTGAAATCTTTTTTTTAGGTCCATTCAAGTGCTGCAAAAATGAAAGGAAATATGCATGAAACGAGCAGGTTGAAGAGCAATATCTGAATGTCTGCATTGTAATAGGACAGTGAAAAAATCAAGATACAATACAATGACTGTTCACAATGAGCTATCGAAGATTATCGCTTCACAAAAATCAAATCCCGTTGAAAAAACGTTAGGGATGTAACGATTCAGTGCGAGCCGGTTGAAAATTGATTATAATACGTGACGATTCAAGTTGTTTGAGATGTTAAATAAATCACGATACATGTTTTGAACAGCAGTGGCAAGTTGCATTCGAAAATTTCAGGAAAAGCATAGATAAAGTCTTTGTTTATATTAAAGAGACTTGTATTATTCATTTTTTATTTGATTTGGAATTTGTTTTAATATTGCAATTTAGTTTTGTTATTTGACATAAAATATATTTTATTTTACAAAGAAATGTGCAGCATTTGAAAAATAATAAAAGGGCAGTTGTTCATTTCTAATTTGTCCCAACTCATTTTGAAAATAAATCGTGAAAACGTCGTATTGTGAGATCAGTATCGTGATTCACACCGCATCATGAGCTGAGTG
This sequence comes from Triplophysa rosa, assembly GCF_024868665.1. Lineage (NCBI taxonomy): Eukaryota > Metazoa > Chordata > Actinopteri > Cypriniformes > Nemacheilidae > Triplophysa > Triplophysa rosa. The sequence continues at coordinate 11,579,417 of NC_079892.1, forward strand.
AATCATTACATCCCTAAAAACGTCATTTTGCACTGTTCAATCCACAGGTGCTGATAGAGCTTTAAAGGGGTCATATGACACGGCTAAAACTAATATTATCGTTTGTTTTAGCTGTAATGCAATGTGTATACATGATTTAAGTTTCAAAAACGCGGTATTTTCCACATACCGTGCATGTTTGTATCTCCTCGCCTCTCTGAAACGAGCAGATTTTTTACAAAGCTCATGGCTCTGAAAAGCGAGATGTGCTATGTTTGGCCAGTTAACCAGTGTGTAGTGATTGGTCGAATACTGCAAGCATGTGACGGAAATGTAACGCCTCTTACCATATTTGGAACATCAGGTTCCAAAGCAATAGTACTGACAAGTACGCCCACCTTACTTGCGTATACATTTGGGCGGTCTTAGTCAAATCATACCACGAACTGACGTAGATTTGTGGGGGTGTGGTTACACGAGGGGTTTCAGGCAGGTCTGGGTGAGCATTCACTTTTAGATAGAATGCATCTTTTGTTCCGCCGCTTTAATTTTTGCAATTTTACGTGTCTAATACATGAATGGGCAACTTATAACACACCAAAGACACAGAAAAACACATATTCGCGCCATATGACCCCTTTAAAATACAGTTAAAAACTTTATCGACAATAAAGGCTACTGTGCTATGTTCTAGTAACTGCATTGTAGGTAAAATGATCTGGTCCCAAACCAGTAGGGGTGGGAATCGTTTGGTCCCTCACGATTCGATTCAGAATCGATTCTTGATGTACTAATTCGCATATTTTCTGATTTACTAGTGTTGGTACTTTGGCGAACTACTCTTAGAACTGTCACATATTGTATTTTAATACAACTGAGTGCCCATTAAAGCCATTCTCATTGAAGTATTCTGCTGTCAGACATTAAAACAAGTACATAATAGTAATTAAACGCGACTCATTAGTGCTGTAAGTTAAACGACAGTCACTTCCACGCATTGCCACATCGTATGACAAAATCATCATACACATACATTAAAAGAGTGGCTGTTTTACCAATATTAGTGTATTAGTCCCGTGCAGAGCACCCAGCGCGTCCGTCTGGCTAACAAACTATGCAGATTTACAGAAGTATGTTCTGTAAGTTTAACTGACAGGTTTTGGGAAACACTATTTTGCACTTACTGACAAGTCAGCTGCGGTATAACGTTAGTAAATTGAATGCGCTGTTTTTCCCTGCCGCTCACTCACTGCACAGATCAGATGCAGAGAAAGACCATCCTAAAAATTAATTTCGTTTTATATTGCAGTTTAGTCCTACAGGGTTGAATGTATTTGGTTTTCTCTCTTTTCTCTATTGCTCCTATATGCTCCGCTGTGTTTGCGTGTAAAAGGTCCGGGTGCTGCACCGCTCTTGCAGTTGACTTCCACCTTATTTGCTCCAAAGACGTCATGTTATTATATTAAGAAAATAAAATAAAAAAATGTTTATTTTCAAATAAATTTTTGTTTTTTATTTGTGAATCGATTCGAATCGCTAGCAGATTGAACCGATATTCATAAAGAAAAAAATGTTCTCCCACCCCTACAAACCAGCTACTATCAAAAGCTGTCGATCAAGACCGGCATCTGCAACCTCTGAAGGACTTCTTTGGGGCAAAAAAGAAGGGAAAACGTGACACTAGCGAAGCTGTATCAAAAAGCTATAAAAAGCTCAAGGTTGCTGACTCTACAGTATTATAAAGAGCCCATAGGTAATGATTAGAGCTCAGGTTTCACCGGGACCAAGAGGACAGTATGGATGCTGTAGTTCATTTCCTTTGAATGACCTCTGCAAGTGACATTCACAAAGGATAGCACTATTCCAATTCAAGGAAATCAGAGGGTGTGACGTATTTTTATACAAAAGGAACAATGTTAGGAAAAAATATTCAAGGCAAACATTTGCTGTTGCAGCCTATCAGTGCTAATCCACCTTACCTTTTACAACTCTTTATCATTTTTACAACTGTTCAAGGCTAATGTGGCTCAAGGATCTCATGTAGGGCAGTTATCTGGAGGCAGTTATTTTAAGTTCTCAGCTGGTATAAGAGGGGAGACAGGGAATCTCTGATGATGACCAGACCACCGGCCACGTCACACTTGTGCCTGAAGGATCGTGTCACGGGTCACTCACATCCTGTCATTCCGCTGTGACATGGCTAACTTTAGATCAGCCTCGTAATGGAATAGGATGCTTTGACAGAAAAACAGACACAAACTGCTCAACAACACAAAGAGATCAACCACTAACTAGCTAATCTCAAGATAATCTTTTTGTCCAGGTTATTATAGATAACTAAACTGAAACCATTAAAATACTTGAAATCAAATATCGGCCCATAAATATTATTTGAAAAACTGAAAAAAATTATTCAAAACATTGAATAAGTTGAGACCATACAATTATTAACTGCAAATAAATAAAATCTAAAACAAAATAAAAAATCATAACAAAAAAGAAAGAAATAATGACAAAAGCACATAACAGATTTGCTAAAAAAAAACTAAAATTAGAATTTTTTCTCCATTTTTAAAAGTGACAAATCTAGCTCTATACAATATTCCATGAGAAATCTACAGTTATGGGCAAATAGAACAAACTATTTTTTTCAGATAATTACAAAATGATCAACATCTGACAATAGCATGAACTGATATTACGCTTTTTTATAGCACAGTATTCCATTCAATTCTCTTTCTAAACCAGCCATTAAGAAAAATAAACAGTTATTTATCTTCATACAGCATATATGATGCCTATATTGTCATTTTGTGGAATTTCACTTCATTTTTAACAGACAAAAACGTATTGATACATAACATCAGCCACTGCATTGGTTACTGCCAAAGCTTTAATGCGTCGACCATTTCCACATCAGTGAATCCTTAAAAGAGCCACTTTCAACCAATTAGGAGAATCTCATTAAGACAGATGCTTATCTGTATCAACATCAATCAGACCTATTAGAAGTGATGACGACTTTAAATCCACACCAGTATCTAACAGACTTAACTCAAACCAAGTGCATTGCTGGGAATTATCAGGCACGTCCACAGATCCCAGAAAGGACCAGGAAAGAGCTGATAACAGCTGCCCTGGACAGACTCTACCACCAACAAAAACACACCTTCTGTCCTGGTAGACAAAAGCGAGAGGCTTGGCTCCAGTGAGATACAGATATCAGAGCTCTCATTTTACATAATCAATTAACAAGGACACTTGACTGATGCTGTGCTCTGCACTGATAGGCAGGCCATGACGGGATCTCGTGCGAACAGACAGTAATGAAAACACGTCATACAGCAAATCTCTTCTGGACTGTTTACAGGCAAAATGCTATTTTAATGAAACGTACAGAGAAAGAAATGCCCTCATTTATAGAAGCAGAATAATTATGCGCTCGTACCTCTGACTTACAAATAGACACGTGTCTCGGGCGCTGCGTCTAAAATTGACAGAGGCAAAAATGAAAGTGGTCAAATGATATTCAGTCTCTTCAGGCATGCATAAACATGCCATGTCCGTATTAAGGCAGTGACCAAAAGGTGTTATCTGTAGAAAACTGCATGTTTTCTGTAGACTCAACTTTAAAGGTCCGGTGTATGAAATTTAGCGGCATCTAGCGGTGGGTTTGTGATTTGCAACCAATGGCTCACTTCACGCCTCCCTTTGAAGCACTACGGTGGCTGACACAGGACTAAGATATTTACAAAACATGCTCTGTAAAGCAGTTTGTCCGTTTAGGGCTGCGGTAGAAACAACATGGTGAATTCCATGTAAGGGGACCCACGGTTTAATTAAAAATTAACACTTGGCAGAAGGCCGAATACAGAACATGGCTTTTCGCATTTCTTCTATTTATTTAGCCAATTTTTTCACTATTGCATAAACTGAAACTCCGGTGCGGCAAGTTCCGTGCTGTCTTTCTCTGACACTTTAAAATGCTCCACACACAGAGGCTTTTTTCCAGCAAATGACGCAGGTGTGTGTCGTAAGTTCAGGTGACAAACGCAGCATTTTTCGTTTTGTTCCAATAGGATGTCGTCTCCTCTGCGCGGGAGCTTTCGTCACCATGATTTGCCGGAAAAACAAGCCTCAGGTTCACGCGCAGCAAAGGTATAACGGAAGCTAGACATCAACATTGTTGGCGCAGTCAATATGGATATTTCTCTTAAACAAATGCATCGATTCGCTTCAGAAGACCTTTATTAAGACCACACAGTCGTGTCGAGCAGTTCTTTGATCGATATGGATGCACTTTTTGGAGCTTCAAAAAGGCGACTCCCGTTCTACCGCTTGGGAGTAAAATGATACATGGTATTATAACTTCGACTGCAATATTCTTCAAGAAGAAAGTCATATTCAGTCAGGATGCCTTGAGGGTGACTAAAACATGGAGAAATTTTGCTTTGCCTCTGAAATATCCCTTTGATGACACTGAGTAGCAAGCTAAGCTTAATGCGGAGTACAAATAATCTTAGAAAGAAATCAGCTGACCTTGGTCCGTATCGCTATGCTCACGCAGCTTGTTTTCCCGAAACCAGTCTGATGGCTTACTCCAATGAAAACAACAGACTGTAGTAATCAGGTGTGAGATGTGAGATCAGGTATGTCAGGTATGGGGCGTGTCCATGTTCTCTCACGGTGCCTGTGTTTGTTTCAGTGTTTACATTAGAACATCTGGCTGACATCCAGATGACACCGCGGCGAGTAATACTACACCATCCGGCAGGAAACAAAGCCAGGTATCACAACTGAGTGACCTTTGACCTCTTCATCCAGCCACTGAATAAGAGAGGATGTTATAGCGGTACACACATTACAAAATGCAGAAGCAGAACACACCCCAAGTTACACATTGTTAATGTGTAACATTATGTTGTGCTTGTGCAAAATGAGGCATGTAAACTTGCTTTTCATTAAGTAAGTCATAACAACAGTTCCAGAAAACATAAAAGCATGAAATTGCATTGAAACTGATGCTGGTTTAAACAAACAATACTAAACTGATACTACAGTTATTCTCACTAATTGAAAAAAAGCATAAAGTGAATGTTTATCTTTACTTTCACAACAAAACATGAATTCAGACTGGCATGCCAAACCAAGAGTAAGGTCACCCAAAAATGAAAATGAAATGTCTGGTTACCAACATTCGTCTAAATATCTTCTTTTGTGTTATGCAGAAGTAAAAAAAAGTCATACAGGTTTGAACTGACATGAGGATGAGTAAAATAACTAATATCAATTTTTGTGTGAACTATCCCTTTGAAGAGGCAGCCACAGCCAGAGCTCATGGCTATAAGAACAGCCATCCAGGCAAATGACACAAAACCCAGTCACACAAATAACATAATCAAGCAACTGTGACAGCAGCCAGATTTAGAAACAGAAAGATGCAGAATCTTGAAATATAAGATGATGCGTGCCGGTACCGCAACTGTAACTTTCTCATCGGCTTTAGCAGTAAATGCGACAACTGACTGATCCTCCATAGTTTGGGTACATCAGATACAGTGAACCGCCATTAAGCATTCCACGCATGAGTTTGTCTCAAACACTTTCATAGTAGCAATATAAATTCAGTTTAGCAATATCACTTCGAGTCCGTGTGTTCTGAAGGCACCATTTTTAAATGTGATGTTTCAGCAAATCTATTTTGGGCAGGAGTGAAAACGTAATGATATTGTGCTCTAGGATCATTGCGTTTTTTTAACCTTTTAAAAGCAGGCAGCATTACACTCACAGTGTAAACAGTATCTTCAAAATATAACAAATAACTTAACACGTCGTTGTAATGCAACACACTGATTCTTTAAAAGCACAATGCATCCTGTGTGCACACATTTAATGTGCAATTTAATTTTAAAATCACCAGTCTGTTGTGCTTATTATTTATTCATTGAACATTATTTTCAATTTACGCTACCATTCTGTCATTGTATTTTTCACTTTACAGCCACTTACTCGCTATGCTACAATTAAAAGCATTGATCTCCTGCTTAAGTTATACACCCATTAAACTGAATTACTGTTGTTCACGTGCACCAAAGCCTTACATGCAGATGTACTGGGTCAGTGTCCTACCCAAAAACCCACTAACACACACACAAAATAATCCCCTGATCCACAAGAGAGAATACACGTCCAAGTTTCATAGAAAAGCAGGTCACCTAAGAGACACACAGACAGAGAGAGAGAGAGAGATGGCTATGGTCTCCATCTTTGACCTTGATCTCTTGATCTGTCAAGATTCAAATGCATCATTATATGGAACAACCGAGGACGCTTTTATGAAATACAGCCAAATATCACAGAAAACTCTGGCCACCTTATAAAAACTCTGCTACAAAAATGACCTTACTTAAATAAAAAATGAGTAAAAACACAGTTGTGCAAATACAAACAACAGACCGATTTATATGCCAATATTAGGCTTTCAGCATCCTCTGGTTTAGCGGTGACCCCTTCTAAGTTTAAGATCGCCATCCTGCTTTGTAGATATCAACCTTAAACAAAAACCTTGGCCAACCACTTGTAAATAGTTAGATTTGCATTAAACACCAGCTACATGTTTCTTTCCTGAGCACACGAGTAGATGACACTGTCTGCTGACCGTTTTAAAATACTTTGGAAAACACAGCCTATAGCCATTTCTTCACTGGTTTTGGCCAGTACTGCTGTAAAGGACGACTCCCACATTCTTTCATAAGATTAAACACCAACGGGGGGGATTGGGGGGACAAAATCACTATGCCAACTCCCAAGCTCACACTGTGACTAAAGGACAAAAACACCAACGGTCCAAATCCCAGTTAAATACATTATAGTGGGCATTTAATATTCCTCATTAGCTCACTATAAAACTAAGAAGCTTGCTGGGGATATGTAATTTGGAATGAAAAGAAAAGAAATTTTAGACACAAAAAATATTTTTTTGTCTATATTTTTTGTGGGATTTGCTCTATGGTATTACTGCATTTTTGAACTGCCACAGCATTTACCATTTTTTCTATGCATGGACTCTGAAGCAATTTTGTTAAATATAATGGGTAAGTAACGCAAAAAAGGCAAGTAAAGAGGGGTCTACATTACTACTGTCTGGTGAAATTGAATACTGCTATTAAAACACTAAAAAACCTGCAAGCTTTCAGCAATTTAAGCAGCCCGAGTCGAAGAGAGAACTTGGACATTACTCAAAATGCAAACAGACATAACAACTGTATTTACTGAGCAAGATTAAAATCAATGGCTTTCACAGATTTACTTTGCTTAAAAACTATTTTATGCAGGCCGCCTAACCTATAAAGCATGTTCGCATCTAACCAGGTAACTTGTATAAACAAAACCCAGTGCCATGACCTCTGTGTGCCAAACTTTCCAAATCTTAATCTAAAGTTTCATTTAAGTTGTGGTCGGTAGACATCTGCAAGTGTTTTACTAGGGGCGTAATGGTTCTCGGTAAAAAATTTAACCGCACGGTTCTCCACCAACGGTTCGGCGCGTTGGACCGATCCGAAACCGTGACCCTAAAACCGTGAAACAAACCGAACCGTGAGTAATTTGAACCGTTACCCCCCTAGTTATAATATGGCTCATCTTAAATCTGACAACGCATTTATAATATGGTTCGTTAGAAATTATAATGCGTAAAAAAGACTGACAAAGTTCAGCTAATGTATGTTTGTCGATGGATACACATTTAATACCTACAACAAATCAAATAACGTAGACAAATTTCAATAGGATTGGCATATGCTGTTATGACCAGTCACTTACGCTTTCATCACCCGGGTGTTGTGAGCGCGCGAGTGCAGGTGAGACCTGAACAGCACATGTTGCTGTTTAAACTACACTCATTCAAGCCTTGCTAATTTAAACATTTAAGTGCAAGATGATGCACAAGAAAACTCGCTTGCGCGCTGTGAGAAGATCCAAAGCGCGCATAAGGAAAGTCTCAGACATGGCGCAAATATTGAGTTGTCTTTGAAGCGCTTAAACGGACAAATTCACACACGAAGTAGGTCAATATGCCCCTCTTGTCAAGTATCTTAACAAACATATCTGCACTCAGTGACTTTGATTGGAGGTTTCTGGGTGGGTGTTTGTGGGGAGTGGGGGGTCTTGTTGGTTGTGGTTTGGGGGGTTTCATTTGTTGGGGCTGTGTGGGTCTGGTTTGGTCTGGTTTTGTGATCGATGTCAGACAACCGAGGACTAAAGTTACATTATGCCATTACTATTTTTCCCTGGTTGTTCCTCTGTTGTCTGGTGTCGATCGCAGAATGGAACCGGGTTGGACCACGGTTTTGGCGGGAGGGGCTTCCTGGGTCGTGGCTGGTAGGATCTCCCAGTTCTTCGTGGACGTTTGCTTGGTGGCTTTTGGTTGGGGTCACTGAGTGCAGCTATGACACGTCAGAGGAGATCTGGCCCTCCCGGCTGAGCCTGGTTTCTCCCAAGTTTTTTTTTTCTCCATTTATTCATCATTGGAGTTTGGGTTCCTCACCACAGCAGGGCAGTGTTGGCTTGAGACTGAATTTATTCATTTATTTATTAGATATTATTTATTAGAATGATCTTGCTTGGTCTATAAACACCATGCACTATGCTGTGTTTTCTTATTTGCTCCTGTAAAGCTGCTTTGGAACAATGCACATTGTGAAAAGCGCTATATAAATAAATTGAATTGAACATAGTAGGTTATGTCTTAATTGAACGGACGAAACAGACGAAAAACACCACATGTGTACAGTATCAGTGTACTGGATCTGTTGCATTCCTCTTAAAGGGACAGCAGCATATTCCTGCTGTCTGTTAAAAGTCAAGGAAATCACTCACTGCTTGTGACTCAATAGCTTCTGTAACTTCAATTATGATTTGTCTTTATTTCATTTGTACATATGCAATGTTATGTTTTATTTGATTACTTTAATCCATTTCTACCTTAAAAGGTATATATACAGTATCTTATTTTATTTTCTGCTTTGCTCTGTTGTTTTATTGGTGCTGTTACCTGTAGCTTGATTATTTGTTCTTATTTTTATTTGTCAGTAGTCCCTTGTCCCTGAGCATAGCACAAACCGATCCGAAACCGTGACCCTAAAACCGTGAAACAAACCGAACCGTGAGTAATTTGAACCCTTACCCCCTTAGTTTTTACCAATAAAGGGCATGAAGCAAGAAAACAGAAAATTGCCCATTTACGCTAGACAGGAAATCATGTTTCGGTTCGCTCTTTGATCTCATGAACAGATTTCACCAACAGGATTACAGGAGACTTGACCAGTGAAATGACCGGCACAAAGTTAAAAGCCCATGAGAGGAATCTGCATCGGTTTTGTCAACGAATAATTAGGGATGCACTGAAATGAAAATTATTGCCCGAAGCCGAATAAAAATGAAACACTTGGCTGAAGGCCGAATGCCGATTGTTTTTTCGCATTTCTTATTTAGCCAATTTTTTCACTATTGCATAAACTGAATGGTCAAAATGTGCTTTTTATATTTTGTCTTGCTTTTCAATATAACTTAAAATAAAATTGAGCAAAACAAGTAAATTAAAACAAAAAAATGGAACCCTCTCTCTTCTTGAATAGCCTACATTAGGCCTATAACTGACTGCTGAAAGAATGTACTCTGTACCCCTACAACAAAACACTTCATTAAAAAGTGTCATTCAACATTATAAGCAAAAAATATGAATAAACGAAAACTGTTGGATTACGGCTACACTGCAAAACCGCTTCAGTCCGAAGTACAAGTTACCGACCTGTAAAGACCCTTCCATTCAGAAATGTATTCCCACGTGGCAAGTCTCCTGCTTGTCTTTCTCTGACCATTTAAAATGCTCCAGACACTGCCAACATGTTTGCTGCATTAATAAAGCGCGCGCGTCATGTTTGGTAAAATTTATTCGGCCATTTCACTTATTCGGCCTAATTTTTTCGGTTGCCAAACATTCGGTGTATCCCTACGAATAATCGCTGCTCTTAGGCCACACAAACAAAGTCAATTTTGGGGTACCTTTAGAAACGAGAAACTCAATATGTGATTTAGATTACAATAAAAAAAGATAGTCTTTGACTCTGACCCCTGCAGATGTGATGAGCGAAACAAAAAAACTAATCTGTAAAAAATGAACAATCGTTTATTATAACAAACATTTTTTTTTGCCAGATTGACAACCAGATTTATTACCATGGTATTACTAACACTACAGTTAAACTTTTGTGTTTTTTTACTACAACTCAAACAAAAAAAATCACTTTTAAGGGATACAATGCACTTAAACTTTGCCACTTTTGCACAAACTTACTACTTAAAAATAATCTCTTTTCTCGTTCTTATAACTCTAAACATTTCTAACGCATAAGTGATTGTTTTAAACCTCATATCAGGCAAACACTCATAGTAGGCATGGAAATGCAGGTATGTTAATTGCCCCCTGTTTACATTAAACATTAATAAATCACCAAAAGAACATAACTCAAAACACAGACCTTAAAAACAAAACAAAAAAACTTAAAAACTCTAGAAAATCATGTTCAGTCGGCTGATCTAGTCGTACCGGTATGTCACTTGACTTATCCAAACATTACACACAGCATAGCAACCCATGAGTCATTACTCTGAGAAAGAGCATGCAGGTCACATTCCCGGCATTGTTTCACCTGTTACAAGTTCACCTGTTGTGGGGGGGGCTTTGTGCGTCATAAACAGGTGTCTATGTGAAGACCACGCCTAACAGAAACTATCAATTCGACAGCTCATCCCATTTACATTTTCCATTCTGTGGTTTCTATGGACTTTAAATCATTGGTTACCAAATGACTTACAGTTCAAATCCCACCAGCACTACAACACATGTGTATGAGACACTGCTGAAGGCTGTGTATTATTCCTGTCAGCAACTGCGTCGGTTTGCTGGGACACTTCCCCTCAGTTTTGATATCACTGTCAGTGTCAACTCGCACGCAATTATTCAAATTCAATGACAGTAACCATTTCCATTCTGAAAACAACACATTCACGTACCATTTTACAAAAGAGCTTTTATAAAAACCAAATAAAACGCACTATTACCTTCTGACATACTGTCAACAACTCATGAACAATTTTATTTCAATGCTTTGTTTGTTGTTTCAAAAGCTATCATGACAGTCATAATTTCAACTTTTAAAATATTAAAACGATCCAAAAACGTTTAAAACGTTGCAAACCGTTAACGTTTAAAAATATAAAATGTAAAAATCATCATACTTCGAAGCTTCAGGTAACGTAACGCTAAGCAATTGATCGTTAATTTCTAACACACAAAATAGACAAATGTAAAACAAACCATTAAATAACAAAATTGGAGGCCTACATTTAAAACCAGAGTGTAGTATGTAAAAAAGAAGCGTAAGATATAAATTTTAACTTATTAAAACTACAACACCGATCTGCTAACGTTAGCGCGTTAGCATAAGTTGAGGAATGTCCGTTAGCTCGAGCTAAAACGCACCCACATTCATGACCTCAGGCATCACTCGCACTCTTTTTACGCTCAGATTAAATTACATTTTATCTTTTTGCAGCAACACCAACTGACATCGTATGTAACCGATAACAACGCTATTTAATGGACACAAACCTTATTAGAGGCAGCCCGGGCAGACATTTTGTTCCCTTAGCTGCTCGCGCTGAAGCAAGTTGAGGCTAAATGTTGTCGCCTCAACCGGATGAATCAAAATCAGGGTTGTCGCCGCTTAATCAAACCAGCGGAGATAAAATCCGTGTTTTCCTCCTCCTCTGACCCGTTTGTCGGGCTAAAGTGCGTTACGATCTCGTACAAAGATGAGCAGCAACATGTCACATCAGCGCAAAGTTCGCCATGTACCGCCAGCGATCTCCTCTTATTGCTGATGAAGCGAACACATTTCGCGAAATCACTGAACAAAACGCGTCTGTCGAACGCGATCCAGGTGTTTCACGAGCAGTCCGGGATGAAAATATCCTTTCGTAGGTGTGTTCGTACACCTGTGGAGAAGCAGAGGGCGGGATGTCGTGCTTTAGCCCTGTGCAGCAGACACACTGCAATGGAGCTCCGCTCTCTTTCCCACAGCACAGCACAACAGTGACATGTCTGGCTGCCCGGACATTTCCATTGCATCTCTCCAGGGGTGGGAACAGAGTAGAGGAGCAGCATCCTACTGGGATGTTCCACTTTTACAATGTTTTAATGAAAGACACGGAGGTGACGTGGTTTTCTAAAATGCATGTTGTGAATGAATGGGAAATATTGAATATTGTGAAAAAGGCAAATACGTCACAGAAAAGAAGATAGATAGATAGATAGATAGATAGATAGATAGATAGATAGATAGATAGATAGATAGATAGATAGATAGATAGATAGATAGATAGATAGATAGATGGTTATTGAAATCCATATGCAATTCAAATGGCATTATAAAAATCAAATATTATTAAAAATTACAACATTTCCAGACTAAATTTACAAGAGAAATGTTTCTTTGAGGTTTCTATTTGTAATTCTAATTGTAAATCTGTCACATATTACAGTAAATCATCTGAGCACTTGAGTCCCACAGGAAAACCACACTCGATGCCTGCATTAGATTGACAACTTCCTCTGATTTTCTGCACACGCGCGCACACGCACGCACGCCGCTGCTTTCCACTTTAGTTATTAACCGCAATATAAGCACCATGACTAAACAACACCATTAGGTTCTTCGGGTTTTATTTGTAAACTTTACAGATTCTAGATAATATAATTGATTTACCATCGGTTAGACTCATACGTGCAACCAAGCATTGCAGCCTTTCACAATGGATTATCAGGTGTACAATGCATGGCCCTCCATGGGTAAGAACATAATCTAAAAGTGTATTTGTTTACGAACCGACTAAAAATCTCTATTTGGGCAGGATGGTGTTGATACCCTCTAATGTGGGCTGTTGTAGGCAGCGCCCCCTACAGCGCATTTACATTTACTGCATTCTGCATCTGTTGTCGCAGATACAGACCTCACACATTCACGCTGGTATCTGGACAGCAGTGATGCCCAGTCAGCCCGCCTGACACATCTCTGAAAAACACAATGCAAGGAAGCAAGATAAATTGCCCTTGACACCCGTGTCTCCATGTGGCACGACGGCCAGCTCTCCAAAATGCAGAATTCAGCTGATGTATCTTTCCCTCAGAGAGCGTAATGGAAGTGCAATTATTTGTAAAACAAAACGTGACGGGTAAATATTTTTGCATCAGATTGAATCTAAACGTAATGATGTCAAAACTGATATCTCCTATTTGTTATGCGTTCGCTTATTTTCATTCATGCTTCTTGCCCTTTGTTTATTATTTATATTTGTCTTATTGTGTTCACCCTTATGGTTGTGGCGTATATTGCAGTAACCAATAAAAAATCCCAGTGCACCGATTATTGAATTAATTTAGTTCCCTTGAGCTGACACGATACATACATTAAGATGCTTGTTTAAAGTATTTGCTGATGTCAAGAATCGTGAAATTTACTGCTGTTATATATTATATACAAAGTATATATATTATGACAACTCTAAATCTGTACTGTTTTGTTGCAGGATCATTTCTCGTTAGATTTTTGGCAGGGTTGCACAGATCTTGTTGACATGACATCATCATTAGCTCCACGCGCAGGGAAAGCGTGTCGTAGCCTGTAATGAGCGTCCTCCATCTGCAGCGCGAGCTCTGAGCAGATTCAGGCAGAGCGTACAGGAGAGAACAGCCATGAGCTTGTGAAGGGCACGGATGTAATCAGAAGAATGAGAGGAGCGGTCATTACCAAACCTGCCATCCAGAGAATCTCCTGAGGCCTGTGACATGTGCTGTATCTTCTGAGGGATGAACAGAGATGTCTAAGAGCAACAATTGAGACAAACTTCAGGTGAAACAACAAACCAGCCCATAGACGGCCATTATCGTAACTATGTTTAAAGATGACCAAGTCCATATTTACTCCTATTTACTGTAAACATCACTAGTCCTGTTGTGCTTTTTACTTAAGAAAACAGTGATTTTCAAGTACTGTAGGAGGTAAAACATGCATGAATGCAGTCGTGTTTTCAAACATTCATTACAGTAAACACTTTCAAGAATCCAATTCCCCTCTGACCTTTGTCATCTCTTATTTTACTCACTAATAAGTCTGTATCTCCCCTGTGAGCAACATGGGCACAGGGGTCCCGCAAAGCTGCTGAGAGAAAGGGATCTCATGACGTTTACACTGGAGAGATCGGGAGGGAGGGGTGGGCTTGACTTTTCTAAGGGCGGGACAAGGTCATTCCAACACAATGGATCAGTATAGGGCTGTGAAACGATGTAAGGATGAGACCCACAAGCTGAAATCAATCTGTTTGTGTTGTATGGTGTGAATTATATAAACATGATACGATATTATATATATATATATATGGGGGTCTTTTTATATGTCACAATAATATCTGACCCTGTGACTTATAAGGTTTATACATAATATATACAGGCTATGTATACATGTGCACCTATAGTGCACATGCGTCCTGTCTGCTATACGATCAGCTTGAAGTGAAGCATCTACATGATGATATTGTTCAGTGAAGCATGAGCAATAAAACACAAGTAGCTGTCACAGTTTTCCTAAAGGGTAGCGTTATAGACAACATTAAGGGTGTTATTTAATTTAATTTAGTGCCTTTGGGGTTTTATTAAGGGGTGTTGTGGAGGCTTTTTCGTAAAGATTTTACTCTCTTTTATCCCTTGAGGAGATATTGTATGATATTGCACAGATACATCAATTCAACTGCAGAATATCCTTCAATGCTTTAACAAAGCTGAAAATGGGGCTTTTAAAGAGGTAGCAAATGAGTCAATACTATGATGGAAAGTGAGTCACGTTCACTAGGTGCTCCCTGAATCTATTACAGAGCCCTGAGCACTTCTGAGTCACCAAAAGAACTGCAAAAACAGTCCAGTAAGCAAAAGGTTTCTGGGAAGCGCGTGGGAAAAGAAATTTAGATTTGTAAAACTGTAATTTGTAACTTAAATGCTTATGACTGAACCGATCCATTACCAAATTTGCAAACCTATTTCTGTACTGTGTGCACTATATGGTTGATCCATTACACATACCTGTACACGTTCATGTGTACACCTGCATATTTAATGTGTATATTCCACGTCTAATGTGTATATCTTGTGTATATACTGTATATTGTCTTTTTTGTACAGTCTGTCTATTTAAACCTTGTTTGTCTGCACTACATACTGTCAATTCAACTTTGTATAGTCATACAGTTGTCTGTCCAACTGCATTCTACTTTGTATGGAGTACGTACCCAAGACTTTCACTCACCACACGTGGAGATGTGACAACAAAAGTGATTTGATTTTGATTTGATATCCATTACACTGCATTGTTGTCTTATAGACCTTTCTATTGGACGCACGTGCCTGGCCCGAAGTTAACTTCCGGTCTGTGTTTGGCTATAACAATTTATATTGAATTAATATTAATATTATATTAACATTATAATGTATATTAATTGTATTAAATTAATTTAAAACTACTCAACAGTTATTGATTCTTTGAGGAGGTCTATCAGAAGTTACGTTTGGACCACATAACGTTTGTTTATGTTGTTGCCGCTGAAACCGTCTATAGTGAAAATATATACAAATCAAACATTTTAGTTGTTAATACTTTTTTGTTGCTCTGTTTTGTATGAGCTTCTGACCGGCGATATTTAAAAACATTTGCTAATATTAGTGTTACGGAAAATATACACTTACCCTTTAAAAGTTAGTTCACATCAGCGAATGCATTAACTAATGATAACAAATACAATCATATTGAAGCGTTTCCAAAATCCTGATTAGGAAAACAATATTTTACAGTGTATGTGATGATTTCTTTTTCCACTTCTGCGTCCCAAAATAAGCCGAACAGCAGCACAGTGTGCTTCATCAGATAAAATGGGGGGGTCTCATCGGATGCCAGAGACACTTGGCATTTCCATCAACTAGTGCATCACATTATGCCGTCTAATGCCATGTGATTATGTGAAGTTATATCAGGATGGCTCATGGATGAATACAAGAAAGCAAATGCTGCTAATCGTAAGAAACCTGCAGAATTAAGGCAACTTTTCTTGCTAAAATGGTGCTCTATGACCAAGTTAACGTGTCCTAAAAAAAGCATCTTTACACAGGCAACTGCCTTCTAAGGAGCCGTTTACATTTTGCAACTGAAAACGAAAAACGTTTTATGTTTTAGCTGTTCATTTACTGTACACAACGATTTATTGAAACGATGTGTTTCTTTACGAAGTGACAATATCAACTACTGGTCTGGCATAATAAAACATAAAACGTTTTAGTCGTTTTTGCAGATCCCTGTGAACGTGGATCATTTTGACAACATTGTCGTCTAAATGCAAAACTTTGTCGTTTTAGTATATAGTTGTCATGTAAACTGATTTTTACATTTAATTTATTTTCCGGTATTTAATTAAATGTAAGTGTCTTTAAAATGAACATTTCTTGTTCACTGAGTGCATCGCATTGCATTATGGGAATACCTTCTGCTGGAATGCTTTAAAATGTCTCCACATCGAGTCATCTTAGAAGGAATTCATTACAAAACCTTTCAGAACAGCCTTCGCCAAGATCCTTAATATCTGTAAGTAGACAACTCACTGGGTTTCAAAACAAAACTAATATCTAAACTAAAGTGTAAACGGTTCAAAAGGAAAACCCATTCATTAAGACATCTTAAGAAACGTCAATATTTTAGATATGTCTATAAAGCACAGAGCAGCTAATGAAGTTTATGCATCTGATTTTTTCCTCGTTCGATTTCTGTTTTCACCGCTATTGGACAAGGAGATCTTACTAGACAGAATTTTGTCCCATCAGCTCTTATACGGCAGCTACTTTGTAAAGCAATTAAGCAATTGATCTGGAAGTAGAGTCATTTTGTGCTTAACGGCCTGTCTATAGCTCAAAGGGGAATGATTTGGTGGGTATTATTATTTTTAGCCCCAATCCCACTTGTAATAGCAAGAGTCGGGGATCTTCTTTCCATCAGTATGTTTCCGGGTTTATCTTACACCAGCGATCGACAGGAAATAAATGCTGGAGGATTCTGCTCTTCTATTGATTGTTGGTAAGACGGAGTTTGTAATGTAGTAGCATTTTTACAACGTCCAATCAAATGCAGGCAAACGGCTAAACTGATACCGTTCAGACGGGCGAGTTGAAAAAGATACATCTTTTACATGTGGAACAACAAAGCTCGTGTCCACAAAGATGTTTCTCTGTAACTTCTCAAACTGATAAAACAAGAGTTTTCGGTCTTATCGTTCACCACCTCTACAGAAACCGCCTTCCATCCATCATCAAAATCAACATCTAGACTGTGAAAACCACAGGAGAATAGCGATTCCGGGGTTCCCTGTCAGAGAGAAACTTGTCATTATATACTGTGCTTTTCATATATTGTACACCGTAAAGACATGGTATAAATGACATAGGAAGCAACAGTATAGAACAACAAACAAAAATATAGAATTTTGGGAGGGATAGTTCACCCACCAAAATAAAAAGTGGATAAAATTATCCACACTCATGTGGTTCAAAACCTGTATTTGACTATTTCTTCTGTAGATCACAAAAAATATATATTTTGTGAAATGTCTCGTTTTGTATACAATGGAAGTCAATGGGGGTCAGTGTTGTTCGATTACCGACGTTCTTCAAAATATCTTCTTTTGTGTTCTCCAAAAGAAAGAAAGTCATACAGCTTTAAAATGACACGAGGATGAGTAAATGATGACAGAATTTTCATTTTTGGATGAACTATCCCCTTAATATACAAAAATATATTGAATGCCTTAATTGACCAATTAGAATCAAGTATTCCAGGAAGCCATATATGTTGTGAAAATGTGGTGATTTGTTAAAAAACTCTCTAAAAGCCTTACGCTTTAAACAGTGTTAGCATTGATTTTGTGTAAGTTTCTAACAGCGTTTACATTTCTCTTTGAAAGCGAAAGATTGCAGCGTTTCAGCAAAGACCGTTCACATATTCATCAACCCTAAAGAGAGTGACAGTAGATTCATTAAGCACTTTTAATTAGCCTCATGAGCTCGCGGCCAAACCATCTGAACGTACATTGTTCAGATCATATCCTTCAACCAACAGTAATCCTCTGAGATCCTGTTCAATTGACTTTGGCTTCGAGAAAGCCCGGGTAAACACAATGGCTATTCATAAATAATGAGTAAAAAGTTGCAATGAAAGGATACAGAGCAGAGAAGCAGTCTTTGGCTCCCTCTCGGTGAGCCTGTCAACACAACTTCATACATGTGAGAGTAAATGATTCAGAGTCTCTTAATCATTGTCAACACATTTACCCCCTAAGCAAATTTCTTACGCTTTAGGTTAGTAATGTAATATAATACAATGCTTTGTCGACTGATGCTATTGGTGCCATTAACACCGCTTGGTTGAAATATAATTAACAAATATGAAGGTGGAGCAAAACACTCTTACTGGTTGGCGGTAAAAGGGGCTGTTGGGGGTACAGAAAGCGAAATCACCAGGGAGCTAATATACTGTACCGCACTGCGCAAAAAAAACTATGTAATAAATCTCTCGCAAATCAATTCCCCTTCTGTGTTTTCCATAGGTTTAAGAGAAGGTCTAGATGTTTCAGTCTCCATCCGGAAAAACAAAACAAATGAAAGAGAAAGTACGCATAGGAATTCAAGTGTGTGTGTGTGTGTCCGAAGGGGGTGCACTACATTAGTCACCAGAGGCCAGTGATAAACACAGAGTGAGTCATTCTTCAAAGTGTGACAGGTGCATTCAAAATGTCTCTTCCTGACCACGTCCCATTTCAACAAAATGGTTCCCGTCATTGTACTTACTCACAAATTACATAATCAAGTGCTTACAAGGTGGGTCTACAAGGGGAAATCTTTTGGGATTTCGGTTTGGAAAGGAATTTCAGAGACCAGCCCAAAGCAACGGGTTCACGTTGTTTTTTCAAACCCATAAACGTGAATTATGTTTGCCCATATGACCATAAATGTCCTTGAACATCTGGTGTAGTGGTAAAATAAAGGCCGTCTGGCTGAAAAGTAACATAGAAAGACCTGTGATGTACGGAAATAAAAAAGACAAAGACAAGTATTTTCGTACTATGGAAATATTATGACATCATTTTATGACCTTATAAAATCAGGGAATACACAAAAAATGCACTGAAAACAATGGGTATATTCATGGAAATAGCCAAGCCAACCCCACTAAACATTTGTCGGACATGCAATGTCTTAACTGTTGAGAATCTTTGGAGGAAACGCTTTAAGATTATATTAGAAGAAATCTGAGTTTCAGGCGATTCAGGCAAATTGTCTCCATGGCTTCTCAGCTGCCTCTGAGAAACAACTGAGATATTAAAAAGTATTTATTGCCTGTGTAAAGGTAAAGTGCTAAGTCAAGAAATACTGTTATATATCCTGCAATGCGGATGCTGCACACAGTGCTCAGCTCTTACAGTACAGTACAGGACAATTAACTGACATTCAATTTTTCAATTAGATTTTAATAGAACACTTGCCACTAAAACATGTGTAAATCACATAAAAATTCCAAGACCACACATAAGAAAGAAAAGTCCCAGGTGAGATCTCTCCAATAGGCTATCCTAATTACATCTCCTATATATGAATAAGATTAAATGGAGATCAAATGCAAACCCTATGCTCAAGTTTCCTCAGAAAAAGATACAATTCAAAGTCAAAACTGAATTGAATTTCAATATGAACTCAAACATTTCTCATCAAATCCAGATTATTTTACAGCACCACTACTATGTGTTTAATGGTCTCATTTGTTTCTTTTTTATCTTTTAACAGGAAGCAATTTTAGAAGAAACATCTGAGACTAAGTTGATACTTAAATGAAACTATAACTCCTTTGAATCTCCTGAGCTATGGCTCAGGAAGCTGAGCTTCTGGGCATAAAGAAGGTGTAAACGGTTATTTCTAGAATGCTAGAATACACAGTTTAGTCACATATACAGTATGAAGCAAAGCACTAATTCACCTGGCTTTTATACAGTCATGGACAAAATTGAAGAGACCATTTCAATTTACAGAATTTACTATTTGAGGTATGGGTTTAGGTAAAATGATCATTTTTGTTTCATTTTGTGAACTACTAACAATATTTCTCCCAAATGTCAAATAACAATCTTGTTTCTATTTGCATTTATTTGCAGAAAATGAAAACCGGAGCAACAGGTCAAAATAACAGAAAAGATGCTCTGTATTTTTCAGATCTCAAATACTGCAAAGAAAACAAGATTATGTTCACTTTTAAGCAATACAACAAGAATATTTGTACACATATTTCAAGTTCAAAAGGTTTTTTTATGTGATAGCCTGGATTTTTATCACAGTTTTCATATGTCTTGTCATGCTGTCAGTCTTTCACATTGCTGTCGGATGACATCTTGTGACTCCGTTTGATTTTGTTGGAATTCAATAGAGACTGGACTGGACTGGCCACAATCCGTCTAGAAATGCTGATTAAATGAAAATTTTGAATGGTTTCTTAATTGTTTTCACGGGTGTATATTACTTGCACCACCCAGAGAGGCCTATTATCCTTTACTTAAAGATACCTTATGTTCCATATCTTATTTCCATATTCTAGCAGAGGGATAACACTTTGGTTTTTATTAAATAAAATATAGTGCCTAAAAATACAGTGGCTATAATCAGGTAAAAAATAAACAACCAAAAAACTGTAATTCTTCCTGTATGGCAACGCTTTTTCAATGCTCTGTATGCCATTAAAATATAACAAGGGCCACGTTAGGTAATTTGCTTTGTGAAGGTGAGCTTTAATGTTATTGTATTAGGCAGCAGCCCGGAGAGAACTGATGGCCTGGTGATCAGATGAGAACAGTGAGGTCATTACTCTTACCGTGTGTTTGAACAGTAGAGCTCTGCCCTCTACAGGACAGCAGCTGTATAACAACCTCAAACACAAAGCCAAAGGGCTGTGCCTGTGTGTGTGCGTGCGTGCGTGCGTGCGTGCGTGTGTGTGGGGTGGGGTGGGGGGGTTGTTCAGACATAAATGAGCTTTAGATCGAGACAAAGAGGGCATTATCGCAACCGATCTTTCTTCGTAATATAAAATATAATAGTGTTTTTTGTTATAATGTCATTTAGAATGAGATATGGCTTAGGGATTTGTTTGCAGGTTTCGTAAAAAAAACCCACCCTTTTAGTTCCCTGTAAAAATTAGGATTAAAGAAAAACTGATGTTTAAAAGCTAGTGTTGCATGAAGAGAAACGTGCATTCGGGCATGAACCGAACAACCTAGAAAGTCCTTGAAAAAGATAAATTGCCTGAGACTCAGTGGGCAGGTAGAAAAAAAGGGGAATTATACTCCTTGGGGATTTGACTGAATACAGGTTTTATTCAAGATCTCATTTAACACGAGCGTGATTTTTTAGTATTCTGAAATGATCATGACACGTGTGTGTTTTTGAGTGTTTCTCCCGGCCGGATGAGGAGATGCTCGGTCTCAGCAGCATATGGTGTCTCTGTAGGTGCTCACACATACAGAAACACAGCACAAACAAGATCAGCACTGACCGAGGCTACACGACAAACCGAGGGATTTAACCGAAGCCTAAATGATTGAAATAAACAGATAAAACTTGATTCCATCTATGGGAAGAATATTTGATTGAAATGCTATTTTTAAGCTGTAAGATATTTTTCTTACTGTGCATTTACCAGAACTAGATTATGTTTAACATAATCGTCTAAAGGCCAGGGTGCTTGACAGACGGTTTCAAAGCAACAACGTAAACGTTACTGCGCATGCACGCTTTTGTGACCCAAACTTAACTTCCGGTACACATCCACAAAGAATAAAGTCCCTGTAGATTATTTCTGATAACAAGCAAAAGAAATAAGTAAATTACATTAGCTAGCAAGTTAGACGTATGTCTAGCCAGTATTATTTTGGGTTACTAGATGAACTGCTACTTGGCTAAACTTAAATGTGACAAAGTTACACGACCCATTCAACAAATTGTTTATTTAATACATTTATTACACAATAAAATAATTAATCATATAAATAAAATATAAAGTTATATTATTAGCCAGTAGCCAGACCGATAAACAAATACACACCGGATGTTAACTTCGGGCCAGGCACGTGCGTCCAATGAAACCAGCTTTAGACGGTTTCAAAGTGACAACATAAACAAACGTTACTGCACATGCGTGCGTTCGTGGACTGCCCTTAACTTCCGGTACACATTCACAAACAATAGAGTGCCTGTAGATTATTTCTGATAACAATAAAAATAAACCAAGAAGAACCGTTACCTGGCTAATCTTGTCTCTCCAATATTTTGAATTTAGACTGCGATACCAAGCTCAACCGCTACATGTCAATGTACCATACTGTTTCTTTAAAGGGGTCATATGACACGGCTAAAACTGAATATTATCGTTTGTTTTAGATGCAATGCAATGTGTATACATGATTTAAGGTTCAAAAACGCTGTATTTTTCACAAACCGTGCATGTTTGTATCTCCTCTTTGCCCCGCCTCTCTGAAAGACGCGTATTTTTTACAAAGCTCATCGCTCTGAAAAGCGAGGTTTGCTATGATTGGCCAGTTAACCAGTGCGTAGTGATTGGTTGAATACTGCAAGCGTGTGACGGAAATGTCCACACCCAATTTCAGGTTGGGGAACATCGGGTTCCAAAGCAATTGTACTGACAGTACTGTCTTGCGTATACATTTGGGCGGTCTTAGTCAAATCATACCACGAACTGACGTACTGACGTGGGGATGTGGTTACACGAAGCGTTTCAGGCAGGTCTGGGTGAGCATTCGCTTTTAGATAGAATGCATCTTTTGTTCCGACACTTTAATTTTTGCAATTTTACGTGTCTAATACAGTCATGGGCAACTTATAACACACCAAAGACACAGAAAAACACGTATTCGTGCCATATGACCCCTTTAAATGCGACCAAACTACAGGACCCATTCAACAAATTGTTTCATTTAATAAAGTGAACATACAACAAAATCCACCAAATCGTTTATTTAATACAATTATTATATAATAAAATAATGATATAAATTAATATTAACATTAATAACATTAAATATAAAGTCACATAATTAGCCACTCGCCAGGGGTGCGTTTTTTCCAACCACGCAACTATGCAATGCTGCTTGCAACTGATCGTTGGAACGATGGTTTCGGGAAACACTTAAATCAATGAAGTATGCTGGAACGACGGAACTTGCGACCATTGTTGGATAACCATGCTTTTGGGAAACACACCCCAGACCGATAAACAAACACACACTGGAAGTTAACTTCGGGCCAGGCGCGTGCGTCCGATGAAACCAGCTATAGCTGAAAAATCATGCCATAAGAAATCAAAACATCAAAAATCCATAATATTTCAAATAATTTAAAACAGTATTTAAATATTTATGAGAAATAATACAACAAAACAGTTCAGATCAGACAATATTAAAATGTCTACCATCAAACCTGGAACAAGGTGACTTTTAGCTAATTTCGGTCTGTTCTTTGCACAAGGCTATTGTCTAGTTTTTTTTATCATTTCAGTAAGTAAGCATTGCATACACATACACAATTGACATAGGAACGTAGAAACAAAGACAAACCAGTTCTATGTTCAAAAGAGTTAGGTTACACTTTACAATAAGGTGCTATAAGTGAACATTAGTAAATGCATTAGCTAACATTAGCTAACATTGAACTATTTTGTTTTTCAGCATTTATTAATCCTTGTCCATGTTAGTTCATGTCAATACAGTTATTCATGTTAGTTCATGCATGGTGCATTGACTAATGTTAACAGTGACAACGTTTGATTTTAATAATGTATTAGTAAATGCTGAAATGAACATAAATTAATATTAATAAATGCTATAGAAGTATTGTTCAGTGGTTCATGTTAGCTAATGCATTAACTAATTGTTAACAAATGGCACCTTATTGTAAAGTGTTACCAAGAGTTAAAATGAAAAGAACAGCACTGGTACCATACGTTTGGTGATAGGCTATTGCTCAGTTTAAGCCTTTGCGCTTGAGATCTCAAGGGGCTTTAATAACATTCAGCTGAGATGGCACAATTCCTTCCATTAGACTAAATTAACAACAACACAAGACTGGTGGGGGGGGTGTCAGCTGACCAAAATCTACTCATCAAATCAACTAGTGTCAGAAAGCAATAATGTAGTATCTCGCTTACTACAACGAAACTTTGCACAATACAATACGCCGCCATACAAGATGCTCCAATATTCAAATTTAGATTTATTCTACTTTATTTGCTTTCTAATCTAATCAATGTTTAGTTTTAACCTTTGATCAATAATCATCAATAGCATGAGTAATCTTTTTTTTTTAAATGGACCTCTTTATTTTTTTACTATGCACGCAAGCAAATGACAATTGCAAATAACAACATGATTATGAATGCACACGTTTTGTCTAAACGTTTTGGATAACACAACTCGACAAACACTTGATGATTATAACCCATCTGAACTTTTGCCCCCAAACTGGGCTTGGATTCCAAATCATTCCATTACCTATAAATCAAGCCCAGATGTCAATATCATCGCTGGGATTTACAAGTGACCCTTTATGTTTAACAGTGTGTAAGAGAGAGCATTCTGGGAAACAGGCGAAAGCAGTAATTCATGAAAAACAATGCTGCCACTGATTTAAAAAAGAGGAATCCTACAGATTTTTTAATTTACAAAAAAGTCTGAAATTCACATATGTGTAATGTAGAGTGGGTATATACACTCACCTAAAGGATTATTAGGAACACCATACTAATACGGTGTTTGACCCCCTTTCGCCTTCAGAACTGCCTTATTAGAAACCAATTTGAAATGATTCGAGCTTTGTGACATGGTGCATTATCCTGCTGGAAGTAGCCATTAGAGGATGGGTACATGGTGGTCATAAAGGGATGGACATGGTCAGAAATAATGCTCAGGTAGGCCGTGGCATTTAAACGATGCCCAATTGGCACTAAGGGGCCTAAAGTGTGCCAAGAAAACATCCCCCACACCATTACACCACCACCACCAGCCTGCACAGTGGTAACAAGGCATGATGGATCCATGTTTACGCCAAATTCTGACTCTACCATTTGAATGTCTCAACAGAAATCGAGACTCATCAGACCAGGCAACATTTTTCCAGTCTTCAACTGTCCAATTTTGGTGAGCTCGTGCAAATTGTAGCCTCTTTTTCCTATTTGTAGTGGAGATGAGTGGTACCCGGTGGGGTCTTCTGCTGTTGTAGCCCATCTGCCTCAAGGTTGTGCGTGTTGTGGCTTCACAAATGCTTTGCTGCATACCTCGGTTGTAACGAGTGGTTATTTCAGTCAAAGTTGCTCTTCTATCAGCTTGAATCAGTCGGCCCATTCTCCTCTGACCTCTAGCATCAACAAGGCATTTTCGCCCACAGGACTGCCGCATACTGGATGTTTTTCCCTTTTCACACCATTCTTTGTAAACCCTAGAAATGGTTGTGCGTGAAAATCCCAGTAACTGAGCAGATTGTGAAATACTCAGACCGGCCCGTCTGGCACCAACAACCATGCCACGCTCAAAATTGCTTAAATCACCTTTCTTTCCCATTCTGACATTCAGTTTGGAGTTCAGGAGATTGTCTTGACCAGGACCACACCCCTAAATGCATTGAAGCAACTGCCATGTGATTGGTTGATTAGATAATTGCATTAATGAGAAATTGAACAGGTGTTCCTAATAATCCTTTAGGTGAGTGTATGTCCTTTATGGGAGACCAATAAAGGAAAGCAGTTGACCTTCAATTGTGTCAAAAAGCCACACTAGCAAACCTCAACGACAAGGCTTACATCTTTAGATTTTATCAACAAGAATCAATTCAATCCCTTTTTCTATTAACCGAAACTGATTGTTAGAAGATGCAATATATAAATAAAAAAAGGAAATCTAAACCTTTTAAAACTACGAAGCATAGAGAATCTAATAAAGAAAATGAAAAACGCAAAAACAAATTCTGAATTTTAACCTTGCATTGATAGATTCTTTTAATTGATTAGTTGTTATTTCTGAACATGGCTGATGTATGTGGCATGTAGGAGTCGAGAGTTCCTGACAAATGTCAGCATACCAGAATTATTGCTATTTTAATGGCTTCCAGTTACGTAACTCAAGAGCTTCCACAAAAGAAGATGAGCAGCAATGGACAAACATTGTCATCAATAAGGTCCAATAAGGACCGACTTCAGCGTCAATGAAACCTAATTACATTTCTCCTTGGAATGTTGTTGACTTGCGGGCTTGTTGATAAATGCTGGAACTACTAGTGAGGGCGGATTCAAGATTGACTTGAGTCGCTTCATTTGAATGGTTGGCAAATCGTTTGAAAACGCCTCGATTGTGAAGATTGCATTCATTTAGGAATAAAACTGTGAGATGAAAACAATAGTAAGAATTAGTAATATTGTAAATGTATTTGTATTAATATACCAATAGCAACATTAATAATATTTTTGAGTGTAGTTCTCATCTCGACGGTTCCTGAACGAAAACATTTTTACAATAAAGTGATTTCTGTCAAGATCACTATCGTCAAAAAATGACTGACATTTAGCATACAGTTTAGATTGGCGGTATGGTTCTATTCTGGGCAAAACTGCCCATCCATGCAGCCAACATGAATAACAGCAGGGAGAGCAGCAATAAGTTATTTAAAGAACCATTCAGTCAAAAGTTATTTAAAGAACTATCTCTTTCTTACTTTTTTATAATCTGAAGAACCTTTGTGGCAAAAAGGTTCTTAAAATCTTAAGTTCTTTGTGGAACCAAAAGCACCTTTTTTAAGAGTGTACGGTAAAAAGAACAGAACAAACAGATGTCATGGTTTTTAATGACATTTATGTGTAACACATAATTAAAATGTTATTGAAACTTAGTAAGATCAGAAGTCGAATCCTGATGTAAATTTGAAGTGGAGTTGGGGATGGAGGAGGGTAATTTGCTCGTGATAAACTCGATAAGATGATGAAAGCTGAATGAATTTAAGCTGTGATAGCGTCATATTTCTATAAGTAGATGTGAATCAACTGATGCGAGCTTGACTCATGTGACCTGCCAGAACTAACACTTGATTTTCAATTTTACATTTTTAAGTGAATATAATATTATTATTATTAGTTACTGCTAACAACTATAATATTGTAGTACAAAAATACTGTAGTAGACCATAGTATTTACTACTGCAAATTGTAGCAAAATACTTTAATAATAAACAAAACACCCTCGAGGGGGAAAAGCTGAACTGAGGATCTCTACAAAAACAAAGACTTCCCACGTGGGGGCAAAAGGTAAAACAAGAACAGCACTGAAAAACACGACACAATGTCTTACAAAAAAAAAACGGCAGGGTAACTAAGGCAAAAACACAAAACTCACAGTTCACGAACAAGGCATGGAACAGGAACACGGGCAACAAGATAGGAACACGGGCAACAAGATAGGACCACGGGCAACAAGATAGGACCACGGGCAACAACATAGGACCACGGGCAACAACATAGGACCACGGGCAACAACATAGGACCACGGGCAACAACATAGGACCACGGGCAACAACATGAGCATGAACACATACAACGCAAGAGCACAGGACAATGAAACAAGAGGGCATTAAATAGGGGACACAAACGAGGGATAATAACACAGGGCAGGTGAGGGTAATCAAACACAGACGGGAAGCAATACGTGAAACGAGAGGGGCGGGGTCAATGACAAGACACGAGAAAACACACGAGAAGTAAAAACATAGACAACTCATGGTTTTCTCACATAAAACATAAGGCTTTGTCATGGCTCTGCTACAGGACCAAGAAAATCATGACGCAGTGAAGCAGAGCCATGACAACGTTTACTATCCTTTAACTGAGTTGTATGTTACAATAATAATTTATTTGGGGGGGATTTTGAATTTTTATTGACACAGGACAATGGAGTGCAGACAGGAGAATGGAAGGGGGGGATATAATTAATTTAAAACACTAGTATGCTGTAGTATTCAATTTGCTACAGTTTACAATAGTAAATGCTATAGAATACTATAGTTGTTTCCAGCGTCAGACTGAACTGTTACTAGTAAATAAGAATAAAAAACATGAAAATGATAAACATTACATATCAATAAAAACAAGACAATTTTGACTAAAGCTATTACTAGCAGTATTCATCTGATGATACAATAGCACCTGAATCAACAAAATTTCATACTAACCCCACTTTGTGCTATATGACATTCAAAAACCCATATTTATGCAGAAATTTCCCTTAGTAGATGTTTCCGTGAAATCTGCTGGTGTGGACACCTTCACGTTTGGCCTCTACCACAACAGCCATTCATGTTACATAATCTCAATTGCTGATGTAAAAAGGCCAATATAGATTGATGCTGGCATCAATACAGACTGACAGTGGTGTCACTAAGACCCCATTAGCTTTCTGCTTGGATCTGCTGGACAGATCACGAGAAAACACAGGAACAACCATCACTACCAAACCACATACATTAAAGGGATAATTCACCCAAAAATGAAAATTATTTTATTATTTACTCACCCTCGTGTCATTTCAAACCTGTATGACTTTCTTTCTTCTGCAGAACATAAAAGAAGATATTTTAAAGAACGTTGGTGACCAAGCAACACTGCTGCCCATTGACTTCCATTCTATTAACACAAAACCACAAAGACATTTCACAAAATGTCTTCTTTTTTGTTTCACAGATGAAAGAGTCACATACAGATTTTGAACAACATGAGGGTAAATAAATCATGACAAAAAATATTTTGGGGAGACTTTAGGATAAAAAGACAAATTTATATGTATCTGGCACTATGCAGAATGCAACATCCCATCACGGTTATGTTTAACGTGAGGTCTGGAACTTCAAGTTGTGGAACTTCTCTATTATCTGCAGGCAGAATTTGTGAAGCACAGTGCCATATGTCAAAGATTGAGGAAGCTTGAGGGTACACATGGTCACATGGACCTCATGACTCTGACCGCATAGCAGCAACACTGACAGCGGGACCCCTGTGGCCCCTGCAAACCGCACACCCACACACGCACGCACACAAAAAACAGAAATCTAAGCACACACCTGCACATAACAACACAAATTCTATATAGGTTTAATTGTCTTTCAATTTCAATGAAAATCATGTTTTCACATCCAGACATATCCAAGTACATATATTTTAACATTGTTTACTGTGTAAATTGCATAGCAAGTGTCTACTAACACATTTCTGCACACATACACATGCATACACACTCTCTGAAATGCACATTTGAGCATGTTAGGTTCACCGCTGCTGATATTTATTCACGTACTCGCGCACGCAGCTGATAAG
Organism: Triplophysa rosa; assembly: GCF_024868665.1. NCBI lineage: Eukaryota > Metazoa > Chordata > Actinopteri > Cypriniformes > Nemacheilidae > Triplophysa > Triplophysa rosa. The sequence continues at coordinate 11,609,002 of NC_079892.1, forward strand.
GTTGAAGCAGTACAACAGAGCCGTCACACGCTAAACACACAACACCTTTCACAGATGACACGCTCTCTAATGCATATGCACACATGCAGCATTGTTCTAGTGCCGCACAGTACAAAATGTTCTCCTCAAACACACTCTCTCTCTCTCTTTCCCATCATGCTCTAGGGACCCTAGCGGCGTAGCATGGCGCTTCTAGCGACACTGAAGGTAACATCTATCTCAAAACAAAGGAAAAAATCTCCTCATTTCACACAGTCCATACTTGAATAATATATACCCCTCCTTCACCTCTAGCCTACTCATTCTCTCTATGACATATGAGTACAGCAACCCCCCCGCCCGCCAGTAGGCCCCCCACCTGCACACACCTCACGGACACACTTCATTCAAGGGCAGACCCCCTTTCTTCCCATTTCACGTGCTGGGACATCTCTTTCACTATCTCTCTCTCACAGATCTCTGAATATGCATATCGGTTAATTCAACTGCAGTCTCGTCCTCACTGCAATTGCAGCTGCAGCACTTTTGCCACACCGAGCAGTGTGCTAAGTGCTTACAGCGGTGTTTTCTGGCGAGGGCTGCAAGCGTATCCCTCTTGTTCGTGGCAGCCTCTAATATAAATATGTGTCACCGCTCTTTATTTGTACTCTTTAGTTGGGATTAACATGCTAACAGTTTAGCATGTGACGGATGAAGATGCTAGCTAAAATGGTTCCTCGTGGGCAGTGGGTTAGTGATCCCACGACACATTTAGAGCAATTAGCAAAATCCCCCTGGATTAAATAGCACTCGATGGATTAGCATTAGCGTTGCAATTGTACGCAAGTACCTCCATGGTACTTGCAGCAGAACAAGACATTTTTTTGCTAAAGCAGTTTTTGTAGACGGCAGAACAGCTAAGAAAGGCAGACAAATGCTGCATGGAAATTATTTTGTGTACATGTCGCTTTGTTATGAATGTAGCAACTAGCAAGCATATTTTCAAAGAATAGTTTATAAAAAATGATTTTATTATTCAATCACCTTCATCTCATTCCAAACCTATATGACCCCATTTGAACACACAATGAGAATTTTTGAGTAATATTGAGAAATAATGAAAAGTAAATGGGGACGAGCATTTCAAAAGCTGCAAAATGACAAAATATACCATAAAAGTATCATGAAAGCAGTCCACATGACTTTAATGTATAGCATGTTCAATTGTTTTGTATGAGCAACAGAAAAAATCTAACTGAGACATAATATTTTGCAAGTACCGCAGAGATGACCCATTTTTATACGAAACTCAGACGCGAGTTAGCATTTAGCAATTCCGGTTCCATCGTCCCAAAGTCAATGGCATTACTGAATGGGCGTTTAAGTTAAATTACTAAAATAAGATCTGTGGTAAACAAAACCTCTAAATAGTTCCACGTATTATTCTATGACATAAAGCATACCAGTTATAACCTGCTCGTGATTTTTAAAGCTTTATCGTGTCTTAAAAATGGTGGTTACAAGTTGCTAACAAGTTGCTAAAAGCGCCTACATCCTTTGGCGGGGACATTAAACGTCACAACGCATAGAAATCTCACAAATAATGTAACATGGGCACAAATCTCTAAAAACGTGGATGCGGATTCATTTACAGAGTAATCACTTGCCAGGGAACACGTTTTTAATAAAGTTTGAAAGAGTTGTCGGAGGCTTGGTGGTGGTGATGTTGATGTCAAGCGACTGTGGTGTAGTCTGTTTATAGCATCGTGTTAGCTTATTACTTCTAGCAATTGTATTTGAGATTCAAAAATAGCAAATATTGTGTTAATTTATAAACATTATCTTGTTAGACAAAATGTGTAAACATCATAAACCTTTGTTAATCACAGAGCTTATTTTTTTTGCGATCTTCCAAATGTCTATGGGAAACAGTGGCGCTAACTTCCGGGTTGGCCGACAAAAATACGTCATCCCTGCACCAGTCTATTACGAAGCAGCATATACGTAGAAAAAAACAAACTATTTGGCCAAACTATTCCTTTAATCATAGAAAATCCTAAAAAAAGCTGCACTGAGATACTGGTTAAGTGTATTTGACATTTGCCCTATAAAAACTGCGGAAAGCCTCGGAGGGTTTACCGAAGCGCAGCAAAAGAATAGTGATATCAATTTATGTCCTATTATATTTTCTGCTCCCGTGCCTTTAATATTGGCCTTCAAGGTGAAATGAAAAAATTGAATGGAGTGATTGAATGAAGATGAGACGTGGAGAGCTGATATCGGCAAAAAGGAGAGGAAGGAGAACGTTCGTGAGATGAAGAGATGGACGGAGAGGAAGATCGAGGGAGAGAGAGTCTCGCTCGACCAGACTTATGTGATGCATTTCACAGTGCTGCATTTCTCATCTAGCTTCCATCTCTCGCTTTCTCTCTTTCTGCTGTGCAGCTTTCTGCAACCTATGCACTAACAACTGATTCATGCTCTCAGTGAGAGAGAGAGAGAGAGAGAGAGAGAGAGAGAGAGAGGGAGAAAATCACCAACACAAATGACAGCAGGATTGGGCGCTCTGCCAAACGCTGTGACTTCAAACACTCCAATTTTATTAGCCACACGGACAACACAGATAATACATGCACACACACACATAAATAAAATCAAAGCGGCATTACAAAAGGTGTTATAAATGCTTAGAATGCAGTTCCTGTAGCACAATATTATGTATGTCGTTATGTAATATTTAAGAAATATAAATAATAAAGGCTTGATTGAAAACCATCACATGATAAGTGATCTGTAAAATATGTCTGTTTCATTAAAGAGATCTCTTTATTATCTCTGCCGTTTCTGCTAGATGGCAATGCAGATTGAGACTTGTTTAGATTTTCCCCTTAATGCTGCAGTAAGACACACGTGTTTCCACAAGAGAGTTTGAGAGAAGATCTAAAGAAAGTCACAAACAGTGCTCAGGTTTAACAGAATAACAAAATCTGCAATCAGATCTCAAAATGAGCCCCAACATTTCTAATGAAATTCCTCCAAAACAAAAAAATTGATTATTATTATTATTATTAACTTCGATATATACCTGTATATAACCAGTGGTGGAAATGGCAAATAATCTAGTTGAGGACATATTTTATATATTTTTATAGCCTGTATACTTTATATTTAAATCACAGATGCAGAAAATGTCACTATATTAAAGATGGGGTAAAACAAGCAGTTTCTGCCAATCTCATATTAATCTTGAGTACCTATACAGTAGTATTGCATACGTCGTATCTTCGAAGAGTATTTAGTTTGATAACATTTATAAAAGAGAGATACAGCTGCACGATTATTTTCGTAAAAACACGAGCTGCTGGAGGCAGGCAGGAGGGATGTAACTAGAGCACGAGCACACAATAACATTACATCATGTTTTTTACATTATGCAAGTAACATTACGCGCCGATTGCCCAAAACACAGACGTATGACTTAGTTTCACATACCGCATGCAGTTCATGTCCGGCATCTTTTAGCACTGGGACCGCGCCATCTATCAGTTTCTAACGATCTCCAAATCCAGTGTTATATCAACCGTTTATATAACATCCATCACTGAAATGCCGTGAACAAACAAACTACTGACTTCTCTCGCTGTCGCAAGTGTAACGAGCTGCAGCTGCAGGCCCACAGCGCAGCCGATTATGATGCAGTGCAGCCAATCTAGATGGTAGGCGGGTCTTACTATTGCTCGTCGGTTGGCGCGTGGGCGGGCTATTTCTTTCGCCTTGCCGAGCTTTTCCAGGAGAGTTGTCCATAAAAGGAATAAGATCCCTATTACGAAACAGGGATGCAGACTTATAAAAAACTTTCAGAAACAAGTTGGAGTGCTGGGGGAGTGTATCAAGCACAGATTTTTTTATTTATTTATCCTTTATTTAGCCAGGAAAATCCCATTGAAACTTTACAGTCTCTTCTTCCAGGGAGACCTGGTCAAGATGGCCGCACATAAAGTTACATCCACACTCCATTACAATTAGTGAAAGTGAAAGTGACCTATTAGTCAGATATGGTGACCCATACCCGAAATGTGACCTCTGCTTTTAACCCATCCAGAGAGTAGTGAACACACATACACCCGGAGCAGTGGGCGGCTATCACTGCAGCGCCCGGGGAGCAAGTAGGGGTAAGGTGCCTTGCTCAATGGCACCTCAGTCGTTACCCGCCGGCCCTGGGAATCGAACCTTCTGGTCGCGAGTCCGACTCTCTAACCATTAGGCCACGACTGCCCAAACCATTAGGCCACGACTGCCCAATAAAAGGTAAGATCAAGCAAAAAACGTACAAGACTCTTTTAAAACAGATTGCAGAAGACATTTAAAAGTACCCAGAGATGGCAGAGACTCTAATTTGACTGTACTTTGCAGATCATTCCAAGCCCGGGGGGCATAAAAGGAGAAAGCACATTTTCCAAATTCTGAGAGAACTTTTGGAACTTTTAAACGAATGCATGACTGAGATCTAGTATAGTAACTATTTGTGTAAGAGACTAAAAGATTTGAAATATAAGAGGGCAGCTTACCTAAAAGTGCCTTAACAATAAATAAATACATATGCGCTTTCCTCCTATGACATAAAGAAGACCATGCCAATGCTTCATAAAGTACACAATGATGAGTACATGAATCTGCAGCACAAACAAAACGTAGCGCTGCATGGCAGATGGAATCCAGTTTCCTTAATAAAGATGAGGGTGCATGCATATATAATAGATCACCATAATCAATTACAGATAAAAAAGTACTCTCTGCTAGTTTTCTCCTAGCCTCAAAGGGAAAGCAGTTTTATAAACGATAAAAGAACCCAAGTTTTGGTTTAAGCTTCTTCAACAGATTATCAATGTGTACATTAAAAGCAAGTTTTTCATCCAACCATACCTCCAAGTATTTATATGACCCTACTCTTTCAATAATGGTACCATCCAATGTTGAAATCACCTTATCCACTGTTTTAGAGTTAGTACGACTAAAAATCATATACTTTGTCTTTTTTAAATTTAATACCAATTTCAGCCGTACCAATGAATGTTGTCTAACATTAAATGCATTCTGTAAATTTAGTAGAGCTTCATTAATAGATGATGCTGCAGTATAGATGATTGTATCATCTGCATACAAATGTATATTAGCAGCAGCCACTCCAAGTCCTAAATCATTGATAAATATGGAAAACAAAAGAGGAGCTAAAATAGATCCTTGGGGTACCCCTTTTTTTACTTGACAAAAAGTGGAGTTGTAATTGTCTAAACAAACACACTGAGTGCGCTCAAAAAAATAGTTTTCAAACCAATTTAGAGCAGCTTTACTAAACCCTAAAGACATGAGTTTCTGTAACAGTAGATTGTGGTCTACAGAATAAAAGCTTTCGAAAGGTCAATGAATAGTGCTGCACAAGACTTTTTGCTGTCTAGGGATTTTATAAGACATTTGTAACTAACAAAGCTGCTGTTATAGTGCCATGACCTGCTCTAAAACCTGATTGGTAATTATTAAGAATATTGTTTTCAGCTAAAAATTGTTGTAATTGATCTGTTTATCAATGATTCAAAAACTTTAGCTGGAACCGTTAATTTGGAGATAGGACGATAATTATTAAGATCTGACGGGTCTCCACCTTTTAATAGTGGAATGACTATTGGCAATTTTCACAGCTTTGGTACGGTATTAGAAATTAGGCTTAAATTAAAAATAGAGGCAATCGGCCCAGCCACAATAGCGGCCGATATTTTTAAAAAATAAGGCTCTATTTTATCAACTCCTGCTGACTTTTTTGTATCTCGTTTCAATAGGGTATTATAAACCTGCTGAGTAGTAATAGTGGAGAAATTGAACATTTGTTCTGAGCGATAACTAGCAGCAGCTACAGATTTCATAGAAGAACAGATACCAGTGTTAAAATTCTTTAAGTGTTAAAATACTACGTCATACGTCCAACTCGTATTTTAACAAGTTGACCATGTTAAGCATGAGAAGCCAGCAAGTTCAACAGTGTAAAGAAGTCAGAATGCATGAAACAGCGTTAAATCCCCCTTTAATGTATGAAATGTACATAGCATTTGGAGGCCATTTGATGGATAAGAATCGTAAATCCTCTAAATTTTGAGGTGGAACTCCCCCTCTTTCACTCCCTGAACTCCCCCTGCGACATCCCCCCCCACCCTTCCAGCCACCCCATAACGTTTGTTTTACAGATTGAGCAGTTTCCCAGCTAACAAATATATGTTCTAAGAAGGTTTTGCAAACTTTCCCACTAAGTTATGACACCCCACTAAGTTTTTGAAAACATCACATTAAGTTAAAAAACATGTTTTAAAACAGTTCACTAACAATGTAAGAATAATGTTTTCATAGCATTTTTACAACGTTTAGCAATGACATGAAAAAAAAAAACATAAAATGCTAGGTAACTTAAACAACATGGTTGGGTCAAAAAGAGACAAACCCAACTAAAATGTCCATATTTGAAACAACCCAGTGTATGTTGTTGCCAAACGTTTTAAAAACCTTATAAAATGTTGGTTCTATAAACATTATTCTTACATTGTTAGTAGGATGCTTAAAAACTTTAAAAACATTTTTATTTTCATAGCTTTGAGAGAACATTATCCAACGTTCTGAGAATGTTTCTTGTTATCTGCATAGTTAAAAAGACATTTGCTCCATCCAGGTTTTGTCTGGCAGATGTAAAAACAGGTAAAACATCCATACATTTACATTAAAGGACCCAAGCCATATCAACAGACGAGAATAACACAGACTTGGGGGTGGGCTCTTTTGAATCCAGTCCTGTAAGTAACAATTCGACCTAGCAACCAACACAAAGCAACACATTCAAAACCATTTAGAACACCATAGCAACACCCTGGCAACCACCATAGTATTCTTATGAGACTTTTATGCTTTTATTCATCAGCAGGAAGCATCATCGACACCACACACAATCTGCAGCAGCTTGAAATTTCTATTTGTCTCTCTTATATCTTTCTGTGAGAACGTCAGTACAGCGTGTGGCAGCACTACAAAGTCTACAGTCAAGCGTTGCTGCAGCATCATCACTCACTATGTGCCGGTACGTTACTCTCATCAGCTGCCTTTGGTATTTGGGCCCAGTCAGCAAGTTTCTTCCTGCCTGTCGATGTGTGTGTGTTCGGTTACGGGAGAAATATGTACAATATTAAAAGCCAGGGTCCTGGACGGCGGTACCCCCTTATTTCACTGAGATGTCTTGGAGAAGTGAACGGCTTTAATGACCCGGTGCTAACTTACCTCACTAAGGCCGACAAGGGACGCTTTGTTGAAATTTGTGTTTGACAATCACTTGGCACTGAGCTAACACTGCCTCCTTACACCTGTCAATTGTTCTTGAGACTTCTGTGCCTTTCAAGGTCCAGGCTATCTAGACAGCATTTTTAGGGTTCAAAGTTGTGTTTGCTTCAAACATTTGGCCAAAATGTCTGAATGACCCATTAAGGGGACGTTAATGCTGACAGAGAATTGTACTTGTACTATAAACAAGCATATTCAAACAAAATCAGGTAACTGGCAAAAACAAATTCACTATGATTTTCAGGAAAAAAACATGCACAACCAAGACGTATCATTTCATCCATAATTTCAAAGTGTGAGAGACTCTTGATTTTTGTTGCACAGTGACGGCTCATTAAAAATGCCGCTCAGAGCTCATTAGAATAATAAACATGTTACCGTGAGTTTTCCCAGGAGCAAGACAGTTTGAGAGACATCCTGGGGTACTTCAAATCCCTGGTGTTGACTTTACCAACTGAACAGGAATCAGATTCAGTCAGGTGTTGCATAAAGCATGACCTCATGAAGTATCTATGAGGTATTCGGAGAGGGTGCACAAGGAGAACATGACAGCCTCATGCAACAGTCATCGGGCCTCATGGTGGGAAATGTCATTTTAAAAGTATATTAGATGTTGTGATTTGTTTGATGTGAGTTTTGCCGAGTATCCAACAAGGAACAGTGAAACATGATAATTTGGTTGTGTTTTACTTACACTCACTTACTTATACTGCTTCAAACCCATGTGGGTTTTTATCTTAGGTGGAACATCAACAGGAGATGTTTAGTAGGAATGTTACATACTATAGAAGTGAATGGGGACTGGGATTTGACATTCAAACCTAAAGCTTAAAGACGCATCACACTAGGTTTGATGTCACTGACAATCATTAAAAATCAAATGTTTTTAGCAAATAAGTCATAAAATCCTAGAATACTAGTACAACGTTTAAGGTGGTTTTTAAAATCATTTTTAGAGCTCAAGAGCCCAAGTCCCTATCCACTTTCATTGTACAGACAACTATTTGCTTGGAATAATTCTGGTAAATATGAATTTAGACACTCCTCATTTTTCTTTCTTCTGCAGAAGATATTTTGAAAAATGTGGGTAACGGAAAAGCGGTGGTCCCCATTGACTTGCATTGGTTTTGTGTCCATACAATGGAAGTCAATGGGGACCAACGGCTTTTGGTTACCAACATTTTTCAAAATATCTTCTTTTGTGTTCTGCAGATGAAAGAAAATCACACAGGTTCAAAATGACAACTGGGTGAGTAAATGACAGATTTTCATTTTAAAGGTGAACTATCTCTTTTAAATATCTCCTCCCACATCCACTGACTCTCATTAATAACCTCCTGTTGCCTATCTTATCGTTTTTGTAAAAAAGGTGAATAAATTAACCTGTGCACATCTTGTTCAGTCTTATGGAAATCCTTTGCATGAGCACTCATGCAGACACACTGGTCCATGTGCATTTACATAAACAAGCGTGCACACATACACATATACAATGAAACCCTTTTCATTAAACTCACATGGACATGCACACAAAGCCCTGACACACATCATGTGATCTCATTTGTGTACACTCGGTCGCACACACACACGCTCTCCACCCCCACACACGAAGGCATTACTGCAGTGGATGCGGTCTTAAACTCACATTTGAGTCCAGCAGGTCGATGCTGTCCAGGCTCTTGCTGCGGTGAATTCGGCCCTTGATTCTGCGCAGGGATGGCTTGCCGTGCGCCGATCCCTCCGACTCATCCAGCACTGAGACGGATTCTGGGGTGCCGATGAATGCGCTGATCTTGGGGTAGTAACTGTGAAGAAAGAAACGTTTTAGAATGCGGTATTAGTTTTACCATTAAAAATAATGAAGTGAAATCGAGTAAGAAGGGTTTAAAATGCTTGCTTACACTGCAGGGCCGTATTTGTCTTTGTCGTGTTTGGGGAAGACCCTGAGATTAAAGCACAAGAGAGAGAGAGAGAGAGAGAGAGACATTTAAAATTTCAGCATATAAAACATTTGATTGCACAATTAATTAGCAAAGACGTCATATAAGTATGATATTCGAAAGTCGATTTCTACAAAAACTGTTCATATATATACAGTATATATATTGCTTAACATACAGATCAGCAAGATCAATAAAAAAATGACGACACATCTCATTGGTTCTTGCGTATCTCGCATATGACGAAGTGAACCAGTGAGATGTGACGTTTCCTTGATAGCTCATATCTGTAGACATTTATTTGATGCATTTACATTTTTTCTTTTGAGTGTTTGCTCATCTGCAATATGTCTCTGAGACGTTTCCTGTCAGATGTCAGATGATGTCTGTAAAATGCTTATGATTTAGAAGGTATCTAAAACTGCTTTTTCTAAGATGATTATCAAATGTTTTTACACAGCAGATGTTTTCCAGATCTAGCAGACATCTTAAAAATGTACCTGTGCTATCTGGGTATACATGCATCTTCATGTTTGAATTTACCCCTCTCATCTGTAAGTTTCCATAAATATGTGACATATGCATGACATATCGCTCAAAATATAATTTTTGGATCGTTTTATCTCACAAATGTATTGCTTCACTTAAGAAGACATTTATGAATAATCTGGTATCATCTGGATTGGATGGATGTGCTTCTTGGAGCTTTGCTGTTGAGCCCCATGTTGACGGTTTCATCGGACGCACACGCTGCCTCGAAGTTAACTTCTGGTCTGTGTTTGGTTATAATATAGCAATTTATTTTAAATTTATTTTGTATTCATATTATTTCAGATTGGTATATTAATTGTATTAAATTCATTTCAAACTACTCAACCGTTATTGATTCTTTGCGGAGGTCTACTGGAAGTTAAGTTTGAGCCACATAACGTTTTTTGTTGATGCTGCTGAAACCGTCTATAAGAAGATTGCACGACGGCATTTTAATATAAAATTGTTTGTGTTCGACTGAAGAAAATAAGTCAAATACATCTGGGATTGCATTAGGGTGAGTAAATTATAAGGTAGTTTTCATATTTGGGTGAACTATACCTTTAACACAACAACACTGGCTCAACCTATAGCATGAATGGTGTTTGTCTCTTTATCTGATTGGGAAATGGTTTAAAAATAACAATTTTTCCTGTTTTATTTGGTGATGTCTCCATTGTGAAATGTCTTTTTGTGAAGCTTTTTATTTTAAAAGTGGAGCAAGTCATCAATTTTAATTAAAGATTTCCAAGATAAACATTCATTCTCTGGTAAAAAAAAAAACGCACCAATTGTGCAAAATAAGATCAGGAATTTGCATTAAGAAAGTAAAACTAGGACATTTGACTTAAACTTAAAAAGTTTTATCTTCTCCACACAGCTAAACAAGTCAATCCGTTGTTTATATAGATGTAATATATCAAGATAATCCACACACATCAGAAATTTCTTCTTAATACTGACACATTGGACATTTCTTACTGCACATTTTGACACAAACCACAAACATTCATTCACCGCAATAGAGCAAAGGTCAAGCTCAGATAATATTGCACAATGTCCCACTAGACATAAATCAACCCACACTACAAAACCAACACGCCAACAAAGACAAAACAAGAATAACTCTGTGTTTGGGGTCAAAATAAAATATTAACATCACACACTTTTTAATTCATTTGAAGATGATAATAAATTGCCTCCCATCTGTTCTGTCTGAACTCCAAAGTAGCTTTAATGCAGTGGATATACAGTATGTATTATGCATAAAGTGTCATGTAATCAAGTCATTAGTTCATTTTCAAGACAAGTATGCACCAAACAAATCAAACATCATATAGAACACAAACTTTGATCAAATATGGCCAATCCAACCTCACAGCAAGAAAATAATCGTGCCACAAATATCTGAGTTTCAAAGTAGGACTGAGATGTAAATTAAAAAAAATTGTGCACCTTGAATTAATTCTGCGAAAAAGGCCTGACTTTGCAGAGCTAGAACAGTGATTATGTAATACCACTTGAGCACATGGTTTACAGTACCTGTAGCAACATGTGAGAGACTTCCCGTACAGTGCAAGAGATCATTTGAATGCCTTGTACCATAACCGTTTGCCTCATTGATATCAGGGCACACCGTGCTTTCCAAAGGATTTGTTTAACCCCCCTGCAAAACGAAATTCGATACCGCAGATCCTCTGTTTCAATGCCCTTACAAGGACACCAATAAAATTACTCCTCATTTGCATATTAAGTGGTAGATTATGGAAACCTCCAGGGCTGCCGCTACGGATTTTCAAGAATATTTGAACGCGATTTTAAAAAGCGTCTACAATTTTTTCTCTAGATTGTAATTTGGTGTGTCAAATGGGAAATGACAAGATTAGGGAAGGAAAAAGAGGACGAAGGGATTATTATGACAATGAGGCTGAGGATGGCCTGAGGAAACCCGGTGAGGTCTCACCTTCAGCTAACCTTATTTAGCCAAGCGTGCATAAATCATCTGGGAAAAGGTTCAAGGACAAACGTTCTGGTGTGTTTGGAGATAAAAAAGGAAAATTTCAACCCAAAGAGATGTACAGATGTGTGCTGCAGGTGTAAAAACACAGATGTGAATGCTTCAAGCGCATGCAAACATTCTGTTAAAACAAGACATTTGGGTGAGCCATATACATTTTTCATATCACTTTTTTTTTAATTCTAGTATGCATTTGACCAAAAAATATGTGTTGTGCAAGATTAGAGTAACTAATATGTTGGTTGCATGCAATTCAGGTAACACGGTAGCAGATGCTAAAAGGGATAGTTCACCGAAAATGACAATTCTTTCATCATTACTTTTACGTAATTCCAAACCCATATAACATTCTTCGGCAGACACAGAAGATATTTTGAAGAATGTTGGTAACCAAACAACATTGACCCCCATTGATTTCAATTGTATGGACACAAAACCACTGAGACATTTTCTCAAATATCTTCTTTTGTGATCCACAGTAGAAAGAGTCATATACAGAATCCGAATGACATGAAGGTGAATAAATGATGAGATTTTTTTGGTGAACTATCCCTTTATCATGCTCACAGCCTGAAACAAAAGACAGAAGATATAATCATTTTGCTAGTCCGCCCACCCTCCTGACCTCCTATTGTACGTGCTTCATAAAGCTATCAGGCTATACTGCTAGATCAGCAAGTCAATATCCACTCATAGACACAAACAAACAATGCTGACCATCCATGACTGCCATCAAAACTATCTCTGCTGCCATTATCACAAACATTAATATGATTTTCACTTTGGCCAGCACAGTATGGCCCGAGGACACAAAACGGGCAAAGAGCAAGTGCAATCGTGTGTATTCAGTCCTGACAAAACATGAAACTTCTAAAAGAGACGGATTCTATTAGCCGACTGTTACGACCGTCAACCGTTAATGAAGTAAATAATCGTTCTGGACAGGGACAAGAGTGCAAGGCGAAGACGTTTATTTGGCTTGATGGAGAAGAGGTGCTCATGGAGAGCGTCAGTCAGGAGTACTTGGGGTGAGAAATTGTGCAGGAAAACATAGAAATTTGCATAAAACGTGATCAAGAACTCTGTCAGTCAACCCCGCTCTTGATTCACGTATGGGAGAGTGCGTAAATGCTAAAAAGCACGTGTAAAGAGGCCTCAGGGTGGACAACTGCTGCTAATTTCATTACGCTGGTTAAAGCCAACGTCAGGATAAGTTTATAAGACTGCAGGGAAGACGAACATCTGGTGTGTTTCCAGAACTCAAAACAGACATTTTAAGAACTTCTCTTTTCGGATAGGAAAGAAACATTTTATTGTTTGTCCAATGTAGAAATGAGAATTGGTCTAGTCTTATACAGATGCATAACATTTCTCATCCAGTTTTAACAAAACCAACTTTATACTGTCAACAGTTCCAATTCATTCATTTCTCTAAAAAGAAAACCCATCTGAGAAAATGTGAATAGGCTACTTACATAAAACATAACACTGCTGTCCTTCTGAAACCTCATATCTCCATAAATCTTTGTTTGTCACTGGGTTTTCAAATATCTAACCATTAAAAAGTGCTTGTCAACTTTGACAACACAGTATTTAATCATTGAAAAAGTACAGTGTTTTTTCCATTTCCTGAAAAACTGCGTTTTTGGACATACAAGGTTTTAGAAGGACAGCGACGCTTACTAATAACTGAATTTCTCCTTGGCTATAAAAATCTATCTCTAAGCAACACAGACACTTACCAGAGGCAAAACAGAGGTTCACAAGTGTAATTTCCATCAAATATATGCTTATAATGAATTCTAATAGGTCCTGACAGAACGGATCTCTTCATGATTGTTTCCTTTGATCAAAGAAAATGAGACATGAATTAATACAGTCACGTCTCGGATCTGCTATATTTATGTCTCTGATCAAGTGATGTGATATTTAAACAGCCATCTTTAACATCTGAGTGAGTCTTTTGATATCATTACAGCAAAAACTAAAGAGTAAGATGGATGTCCACTATCGTCACTCGCTTCATGAGAACTGATCTCCTCTATGTATTTTATTTTACCTCTTTTCCTGGACAGATCCTGAAGTCCTCTGCAAAAGTGGACAGATTTTAAACCCCAGGCAGGGAGCCTCACCTAGGAACAAATCGAATGTAGGAACTTTCAAAGACGAGAAATTCAGAGCCACTCTCTGATCAGAATTCAGAGACAAGTCAATCTGAGTCTCTAGTATTGTGAAGGCTCTTTTATGCTGCGTACAGTATACAAAATGCATATTAATGATTTTCCCAGCATTTTGAAGATGCAACTATTAAGTATTAAACTCATGAAACCTGCCGAGAACATATTGAGTTTACATTTGAAATAAAAAGGAAGAAAGCGGATGTTATATTTGGTTTAAATAAAAATAAGCATTTATAATTATTATTAAGTTTATTATTTAGCACATTTGTATTTATGTATTCAGTTCTCATTACAAAAAAGCAAACTCAAAAGAATTGTTTTCTCAAAATTGCAATGCAAAACATTGTACAATACTTACACACCATAGTTGTGTTTGATATACAGTAAATCATTGTATTTTTACTGTAATGCAATAACAACACTTATGAGGTTTACAATTAAGAGTAACAGTAAATTTTAGTAAATTTAGGGTATAAACTTGCTTAATTGTCATAAAAATAATTTATTGAAACTTTTGATTTTCTTTTCTTTAGGTTAAATATAATGTATTTTTAAATATATTTGTATGTATACTGCATATAAGTATTTCTAAGTATAAGTATTTCTTATATTTATGTATATACATTTTTACATATTTTTTGGGGGGTGTAAAATATGGCCTGGACATTTTCTTGACAGGTTTCGTGAGATTTACGTTTTCAGACGCATTCTACAGCAATCTGTCGTTTCATTTACAGTAATGTAATGTGCCATGATGCCACTTTTGTTCACATGTGACGCAAATCCCACTACAGCTGTGCGCTGAGAAAATTCCTGTAAACAACACAATGTCATGTTTCAAAACCCATAAATGATTAAACCTAACTCAAAGTACTAACATCCAAACACGCACAGACGCCGCTCGGGTGCCTCATCACCGATTTGGATTTTTGTGAATTTGTCCAGTTTTATAGTTATTTGGAACTCGTCACATTAGGCACCTCGCCTTGACACAGTAGATTTTGCTTGTTGTAGCGCACGTGGCCGCTAACAGTTCAGCAATGCCGTGGCTTCGGTTCTCCTTTAAGCTTCAACTGTTGCGGAAATGCTGACATCAAACAAAACCCGCTGACCTCCATTTTAAGGGAAAATCTTACCAAAGTGTCTTAATGGAGTGAGCGGGCGGCTAAGAGAAGATTGAGAACTTTAGATGATAATGTAAACATGATGAAACATGTGTCTCCTCATTACTCACAAATGAATTACCCAGCATGCAACATTCAAATTAGCAGCCTTTACCGACCCCAAGGGGCTCGAAATGCCTACGGTTGTTGAATCATTACACACAGGCCATCTGCAAACAGAACTTTACCTAGAAAAGCACTTCAGGACAACATTTGACTCCCCTCAACATTTAAAACAATAAAGGCCTAACAATGTCTTCCTGAAGGCTAGTGATTTTCCTTTCATGTTGATCTCTCACTCTTTCTTCCTTTAATTCTTTGGCGATTACAAAGGTGTCAGACAACTATGTGGCCCATTAACTTCAGGGTTGCGCTCGAGTAGATCTGCTATTTGGTCGAATTTATCTCATGTTAAGCCTACAGTATATAAACCCAAATCCTAAGATTATCTCAACAATTCTCAACCTAAAGCAGGTCTCTTTTGAAGCTCCAGCACTTACATTGTTGAATATGGAAATGAGATGTGATGCAATAAAATGTGATAATATCTGCCTTTGTGATGACCTGACAGAGAAAAACAAAAGTGCAAAGATGTCGAATCTGGTCATTTGTAAAGGTTTCAGGTCAATTAAAAGACGTCTCCAATCAATAACCAAGAAGGTTCGAGTCTTTGATCGTATTGAAAGGCTATGGAGGAGAAAGATTGGTCAGGGTACATTGGTCGTTCGTATGTTGTACGTTGACCTTGTGAAAAACAAAAGCCCACAGTGACAGTGTTGAAGTGACGTTCACAAATATCTACAATACAATTAAGAATAAGGAGACACAAATCTCCAAGGCCAACACAGGTAATGAACTCGTGCCATCCATTCGGCTAAAAGTGTAATCCTGTAGTGATTACAGAAGCGTTCAATTCTCACAAAAAGGTCACAGAGGCACACGACTTACCGATGAAAATGGTGTAAAGATGGAAAGGAATGACAACAGTGTAATAGACACGAGTGGTGACACACATTCACAAAAACCACACAATTCACAACAATGACAGGTTGAATGATCAGTGTATGAGATGCAAGGGTTTACACACAAATCGATGCAAGGAAACACACATACACGCCTTAACTTTTATTCATTTTGCACACAGTAGACATACACAGAATGATCAGACACATGCTTGGATGTTGTAGTAGACAGAATCATGAATGAAATGATACACGCGTGAATAAAAAGCCAAAATGACATCATTATGCACACACTCAGCCTCCTTTCAAACTTTGCTCGCATCTTTAACAGCACAGCGAGTTCCGCCTGCAGTCCACCAATGAGATTTGATCGCAATATATATCGTCATTGAGTAATAAACGAACACGACAGTCGCTTTTCCGGATCGCTAGACACCTTTCACACACATATATACTTACCACATATGTTTTCTGGGAGGCAGGCTACGCTCTCTGTTGTAGGCAGTCACCCCTAGAGCCAGCTGCATTACCGTTATGTATTTCTGGTAATTCACCATGGTACTGTTCACCGCTTTTTTACAACACAAAAATCCGCACCGAAAGACTCGCGCAGGTAACACTAATAATAAGAGTTTAGACTCTCCTCCCGCTCCCTGGCATCGGCTTCAACTGCGTCTTCCTTGCTGAGCATCACAGCGCCATTTCCAGCAGCAGCAGCACTGACAGGGAAAACACTCCACGCGAGGGAGCGCGCCGCTGCCACCCATGACCACAATGACAGTCTGCTCGTGTCGTGCCTCTGTCAGGAGAAAGCGCGCCAATCCTCTCGTTATTACTCAGGAGATGGGCATTCTTTTCCCGCCACTCGCGCGTACTGCCGCTTTGCTCAGAACGCGCGCGCGCGCTCTCTCTTGCACTCTCTCTCTTTCTGTCTCTCGCTCTCTCTCTCTCTCTCTCTCTCTCTCTCTCTCTCTCTCTCTCTCTCTCTCAGAGATACGCTGCTGCGGCGTCCACGCGTTCGTGCGTGGGGTTAGAGGAGGGGGTGGGGTGGTTTAAATGTTAAACGGATTGAGGTAAAATGCCCTCGTAATAACACATTTGTGTATGACTGTAAGACTGCAGTCATAGTTCATTTAAAACGGAGAACTCTACGTTCCAAACTTGAATTTTTTTCCCCGTTTAACACAAATGGAGATATTAGTAGAATTGTCTGGCTGCTCTTTTCCATACAAAGTTATTATAGATGCTAAATCTCTTAAACATTTCTGTTAATCGAAGTCAAATCAAATATGGTCTATATTTTATTTGATATATGTGTGGTAGTACGATCAAGAACTAAAAGAAAAATAGAAACGTTGCCAGAGCAATAACATTTTATTTAACTTTTCAATAAAAATGTTTGAGGCACTAAAATCATTAACTAAACGTGCATGAAATAAATAAATAAATAAATGATCAAATAAATTCATCAAACTTATGTAGCGATATAAAGATGAACAAAATAATAAAAATAATAAAATGATTAAAGGACATAAAATTGATTATGAAATATACTAAAACTAAAAATATATAAATAAAAGCTAATTCAAAATATCAATAAAACTACAACAAAACAAGCTATAATAACTTAATAGCTTTATATGAAAATTTGTATCAACTTTCACCCTATTACAAAAATTGTATTTAGGCCTATTATTCTTATTATTACTTTTTTACCATTTAATATACCTTATCAGCCTAACTACAGGTGATATTGTAGGCTATATAATGATATGTGCTCTTATATTTTAATAATATTATATAGCTTAACTGATGTGCATTTTCCAACTCATCTAATCAGGTTTGAGATAAAGCCTAAATTTTTTTATTATAAAGTGACAAATTAAGTAATACAGTGTAATTAAATGTAGGTTTGGGAGGATCCTAAACCTAAGGAGCCTGAAACGGTTGTCAATAATTTTTCAAGCTTATTTAAGAAGCCAGTTGCCCACCTTTTTCTTACGCCAGTTCTTCTCTGATCCAACTTATTTAATTTTATTCCATTTATTCTTATTATCAACTTTGTTAAGACCAAAATTGTTTACTGTTAGTTTGTTAAGACTGGATGGGTAGGTGAACTCATGAAATTAATATTAGGATCCATCAGGGCCCTGCAGACGGTAAGCAGGTTCAAAGAACGGATGAAATAATATATTTATTAAAAAATTGAATGTATTTTGGAATTTATTGTTCATTATATAATTTTCTTCATTTGATTTATTACAGTACACTGTTGAATGATGAAACACTGCAGCATCTCATTCATGAAAAACCAAACTAAACACAGACCCAATGAAAGCATTTTTCACAGTGGTTAGACAAATACAAAAGAATATGCTGGAAACCCAGTTTCGTGTAATATCCTGAGAGCAGTTTTGACACTCATGAAACACCCACTCACATACCAGGCTCAGAATTAACCGGAGAAAATATGGCCCACTTCATCTGATTTCAGCGTGGGCCGTTCAATTTGCAAGGATTCTATTTAGGGAATAATTTACTCCTCAAACAGCCTCAAAATGGGCACTTGGTGCAGAGCTAATTTGCTTTGATTTCCATTTTACTTAACTGAGTTTTATTTTTGGAATCAACATGGCTGCACTGATGCTTAGACTGTCAGTGTCGAGCCAGTTTTCCCACACATAAATTACCATTCTCATTTAGAGATATCTGATTAGCCATTTCTCAAACAAAAATGTTATTTTGGATGTAATGTGCAGTGTAGATTGTTGTGGACGGGCTGTATAAATTGTGTCTGTGCTGAATCTTTTTGGAGGTGTACTGTAATTATGTGGATGACATCACTGATGGTGTCGACCCACAGACTCGTGCTTCAGTGCCTATAATTTTCATACCTGAAGGGATAATTGCATATACTTTTGTCCATGATGTTCAGAAAATGGGTTGTATTCGAACAATGACATCTGAATGAAGACAAAGACTGAATTTGAATATATAATATTTTGCTCTTGAATGACTGAAATTCAGTCATGTTTGTGCATGACAACTTCTTTCAGTAATAATTTAGACAGAGAGCTCCAATAATAATATTCTGTTTGGTATATATATTGGTGGGATGTAAAAGAAGTAGAAATTAGACAATTTATGTTATTTTCATTCATAAAAAAAATAGCTGTTTGCCATTTGATTTAGCACATTAACAGTAGCTCAAAGTACAATAGATGTCTAAATTCTGTCATCATTTATTCACCTTCATGTCATTCAAAAATCACCAGCCTTCAGAAAAATGGTTTTGTGTTCATACAATGGAAGTCAATGGTGACATATGTAATTTGGTTATTAACATTCTTCAAAATATCTTGAGATGAAAGAAAGTCATACAGGTTTGGACTGACATGGCGGTGTGTAAATGATGACAGAATTTTCATTTTTAGGTGACCTAGCCCTTTAATATTTTGTGTCTCAAGATCACAACTAGACATGCAACTGATATGGAAAGAGCAGAATCAAATATTTGTTTATTTCTATTGTCAAAAGAATGCGATTTTAAAACACAAATAATTCCCAGCCCTGGGGTTTGTCTGGTCTATGCATTTGAAGGTTGAAAACCTCCAGAGCTTCATGTTTCTGCAGTCTGGTGCTCTAGTGCATCTTGAGAATGGCACACTTTCTACTGCAGCACCATCGTTTCACACATGTTATACATCTCACATTAATCCCTGTAGTCACGCACACACACCAGACAGGGCCAATGAAGAGCCTGCCCCTCTTTTTCAACCCTGTTTGAGGGACGACTACACACTGTAGGTCAACAGGGTTGAGGAAAGTCCTGAACGTTTCTCATGTGATTCGCTCCGATTCACATATTCAGTGATCTATTTACAGATTCCCAAACTAAGTTGGTCAAGGACCTTCTTTCCTCGAGCCCAGCGTGAAGATCGTGTCCGTGAAATAGGACAAGTTGGGAGTGACCCCCTTCTAGTGCCTTTGGTCTTTCACAAACAGAGACATGTGGATTCAGGAACGGCTCTCAGGATTCAAAGGCAGTTCCCAGAAGAGGAGAGTTGGGACGGAGCCGTAAGAACCCTCTCCAGTTGGGGCGGTGTGATTTATGACTTTATGCAAGCGAACAAAGAGGAGAAATGAGGTAAAATGAAGGCGGTGCTATACACACTGCGCCAGGAGAGAGAGAGAGAGAGAGAGAGCGTGCTCGTGCGAGACACGGGAGAGGGAGGTTCCAATATGTGCACATGGCAGACCACGACGCCCCCGACACACACACACACAAATTATTTGCAAAATAACACAATCTTACAGATCATTTTAACAAATTTATTAGACCATAAGGTTTGTGTCACAGCTGCACTAAACTAACAGTATTGGTGATTACCAAAATCATATCTTTTTAGTAATGGTTAATCCACCAGCATGTGCAAGCTCTTTAGTCACAGTAGTATTTCTAATGCTAAAATACAATTATTGCTTATGTCCATGAATTCTCGGATTTACCATTCTCCAAGACAGGCAGAAAAATTATAAAGCATTTTATTATTTTTTTATCCAGATGTCCATATATAATAATATAATAATAATAATCATAACAACAGAGACTGTGGAATAGTATAAAAACAATGCCAGCAAGAATGCAAGCTGTATCAAGACCAAAATATTATGTTTTTTTGGTTATTATAAGAGATAATAAATACATTTCTCCACCGACACAATACCAATAGCTGATTATTCATAGTGATATCTGCCGATACCAATAGTTTGGTGGCTATATTAACTCGCCTTAACAAAATTTTTAAGTTTAATTAATATTTCTTAACTTTCTAAATGTTATTAATTCACTGTTAATATTGAACATCAAAATGGTGATGTTTCTTAACATTTTCTATATACAGAGCACAAATTCATTGCATTTTTCTGTCCTCTTCTGATTGACAGGACATATCGGCCCTGATCATTGGCAGCTTTTAAACTATCGTCCGATAGCCGATTATTGTATAAAAAACGATTACTGATACCGATTATTGGCTGATATATCGGTGCATCTCTAGTTATTATGCTTGGATAAAGATTATTTAGTTGTTTAAGTTAATCCAATAAATAACAATACATTTTCCTAAAAAGATTCCTAAAGTTTTCTCTTTATTATGACTGATGGTCTAAAACATTAGCATGTTAGTTTTACTATTAGTGAGGTAATTTCACGGGCTTCCATTGATTATATATTAGGCTTATGATGTTTTCTATCCCCTTACCCTCACAGAACCATGTGCATGGCATTAGATAAAAAAACATGATTTGGCCATTTTTGTGAGGCCCAAAATGTTCACGTGTTGGTTTTCATGATATTTAAAGGGACAGTTAGCTCAAAAATGATATAAAAATCCTGTCATCGCTCTTTTTGTCTATCAAAACCCCCTTTGACTTTCTTTATTTCTTCTGCAGAACACAAAAGAAGATATTTTGAAGAATGCTAGTACCCAAACAACATTTGCCCCCATTGACCTCCACTGTATGGACACAAAATGACTGAGACATTTCTCAAAATATCTTCTTTTGTGTTCTGCAGAAGATAGAAAGAAAGTCATACAGGCTTTTGCATACAGATGAAAGAGTCATATCCAGGTTTTGAACGACATGAATTGCATCGTTTTTTTAAGAATTTATTTTTGGTTGAAATAAATATGGTAGTGAGGACCTTTGACCCCAACAAAAAACCCTAAAAGAGTACTAATTTTTGCTCTTTACACACACAAATTCACACACTTTAGTACAAAATACTATACATACACACCAACTAGGCCATAACTTCATTCTCTTTTACATACATGTGAAAAGTATCACACATATTATCTTAAACACACCCACACACACGCTTTCTGCTCTTTGCACACACACACGCACACGCACACACACACACACACACAGGCTTTGGTTGACTATCCCCGTGGGGACAGTCCATAGGCGTAATGTTTTTATACTGTAAAAACTGTATATTCTATCCCCTATCCCTAACCCTATCCCTAAACCTAAAGATCATAGAACACTTTTTGCATTTTTAGATTTTTAAAAAATATTGTTCTGTACAATTTATTAGCTTTTTTGCCCCTGGGGACCTCAATTTTGGTCCCCACGGTGACACGAATCCCCATGTGTTGGTGTGTATTCAGGTTTAGGTCCCCACCGGGATATACAAACATGAACACGCACGCACGCACGCACACACACACACACACACACACACACAGGCTTTGGTTGACTATCCCCGTGGGGACAGTCCATAGGCGTAATGTTTTTATACTGTACAAACTGTATATTCTATCCCCTATCCCTAACCCTATCCCTAAACCTAAAGATCATAGAACACTTTTTGCATTTTTAGATTTGTAAAAAATATTGTTCTGTACAATTTATTAGCTTTTTTGCCCATGAGGACCTCAATTTTGGTCCCCACGGTGACACGAGTCCCCATGTGTTGGTGTGCATTCAGGTTTAGGTCCCCACCGGGATACACAAACATGAACACACACACACACGCGCACACACGCACGCGCACACGCACGCGCACACACACACACACACACACACACGCACATCGAGTCACACTTCATTGCTGTCGCAGTGCTCTTTTCTCCGTGTGCGGTGAGTCATCAGCAGACTATAGCATAACCCGTCCACTTTAATCTTCCTCTCTCTCTCCTCCTCCTCCT
Organism: Triplophysa rosa; assembly: GCF_024868665.1. Lineage (NCBI taxonomy): Eukaryota > Metazoa > Chordata > Actinopteri > Cypriniformes > Nemacheilidae > Triplophysa > Triplophysa rosa. The sequence goes on from NC_079892.1 coordinate 11,631,864, forward strand.
CTTTTCTTTGGTAACCTGGCAGACTAGGATTTCAGCCTGGTTATTTTTAACCAATAATGAAGTGATTCTCCACGGCTGTGCCAGTTGGAGCAGTTCCACGAGAGGAAATGAAGATGCTAAAAGCAGAGCGCTTCACGGCACTTTCCTGCAGTGATTAAGATATCACACGTTTGACGATTAGCCTGCTGAACAAGCAAAATCTCTCTTTCAGCAAACATGTTTCACTTTACTTCCACTTCATTTTGCTTGTGGTGCTTTTCACACCTCGAGAAAAGCTTTCATAAGTAAACACAGATCGAGTTGATCGAAGCATTTGAAGAATGGGCATGAAAGTTTGTAAGATGGCTACACACATTTGCTAGTTAGCCTACCTCATAAATGTGCAAGATTTTGGTGCGATTATTACCTCAGAAGAATTAAACAAAGCAGTTTTTATCAAAGCAAATGTCAGACTTCATTAAATACGTACTACTTTAGACATTATGTGTTAACATCTCCATTGCCCACTGCAGTTGCCTCAAAGACATCAAATATTATCACTTACTAACTTTAAACCAACACATGGTGTTACAGAAACCCAGCACAAGCAAAAATCTAATCCAACTCTATATCTAATTTAATGCATTAGCTCCACGACAGAACTCTATAATTGGAAATCATTACAGTAGTTAACGTTGATGTCAGACTCGGAGACAAGTCCAGCCAAACCCGTTCCTTTTATGGTTGTTTGGTCCAGTGGAGACCGGCCTTTGGTCTATGATTTACAACGGCGGGTTTGGTTGAACTCAGCAAGAAAGTGAAAACTATTAGACGGACAGTGACAAAGTGAGAACCTAACAGATAAATACCACATCCTCCCATATAACAGTGGATCTGTGTGTGTGTGATGGAGAAAGGTTGAAGGGAAAGTTCACCCAAAAATGAAACTTCTGTCATCGTGTACTGACCCTCAGATTGTTCCAATCCAGTATAAATTTCTTTGTTCTGCCAAACACAAAGGAATATATTTGGAGGAATGTCAGTAACCGAGCTGCCATAGTTGGGAAAATAAATACTCAATGGGGGCTGACATCTGTTTGGTTACTGACATTCTTACACATATCTTCCTTTGTGTTTAGCAGAACAAAGAAATGTATACAGGATTGGAACAATCTGTGGGGGAGTAAATGATGACAGAATTTTCACTTTTGGGTGAACTAGCCCTTTAAGTGCTTTGTACTGTTAGAAACTTTACAGTAAATTAAAATTGCAGTTCACCGAATTAACCACTAAACTAAAAAAAAAAAACGCATTTACACATTCTGAATTTCTCTGTGGTTGCTCTTTCAAAGCTCAGGAAACTTAAAGGGATAGTTGACATAAAAATGTACATTTGTTTATCATTTCCTCACCCTCAAGTCGTCCCAAACCTGTATGACTTTCTTCGGCAGAACACAAAAGAAGATATTTTGAAGAATGTTGATAACCAAACAACACTGGACTCTATTGACTTCCATTGTATGGATGCAAAACCACTGAGACATTTCTCAAAATATCTTCTTTTGTGTTCCACAGAAGATACAGGTTTTGAATAACATGAGGGTGAATAAATGATGAAAGAATTTCGTCGTTCCATTTTAAAATATAAATCATAAAAGCTGTCCAATCACGTTGCGACTTTATACTTAAGCTGTTAGGTTCGGTATCTTTAGGTTCGCTGTTAAAATCCCCGTCAGAACGCTAAGCGAACCACGACTAAATTATTAACCAAAAGAACCGAAACTACAAATATGAACGCTAAAAAGTGGCCCTGGACTTCTTCGGCAGGAGCGGCCCACAAAACCGAGCTCATAACATAACATAACGCACTAATGCACAAACACTATACCATTATAATTCATAAATGTAAATGTTTTTTAAGACCTTTCATGCCACCTTGCAAAGTCAATAAAACATTAAACAGTAAAGGCCAGTACAGTCTGAGCAACAAATAAAAATCAAAATGACATTAAAGCCTGACTAAACATGTCAATGTAATATAACGTAATGTATTTAAACTGACCATGACATGGTGTGACTACACTTTTTTAACAAATAATGTTTCACATCAGCTATAAAGTCCAAAATCAACATTATACAAGTCTTAAAAAGTTAACGTTTAGGATTTATAAACCAAGAAGAGAGGAGAGAAAACATTCACTCTTTGGGCTTAATAAGTAAGTAGCTTAGATATAAGCTTAATAAAAAAAGCTTAATAAGCTTTTTAAAACTGTACATTAAATACAAATTTGACCGAAAAAATAAAAAGTCATTTCATTACCTGTGATGATGTCTATTGAATTCTTTCATGCTAATAAAATGGACCATATACACACACAGTCATATCTTATGCCTCATATGCCATAAACTTATGTTTCAGTATGTTTTTAGACATGTTAACTTGAACACACGTCTTAGATTATGTGACAAACCATTTTTCATTTTTCTAAGTTTTCAACAGCAGTCTCTGAATTGCTTTGCATCTCTGAATCTTACCATTTAACAGTTTTATCATAAAACTGTTGGCTTTGTTTTGTTTGCCTTCTTACATCTCACTACACGTTCATCATTAAAACAGAGGCTGCGTCCAATACCCCCACTTGCGGTCTTGGCCACTTAAGGGCGCGTGCACATGACATGCAGGAAGTAAGAGCGCAAGTCTGTCCAATGTCTTAAAGGGGGGATTTAACGCTGTTTCATGCATTCTGACTTCTTTAAAATGTTAAACGTGCTGGCTTCTCATGCTTAACATGGTCAACTTGTCGAAAAATGAGTTGGACGTATTTCGTAGTATTTCTGTTCTCGATAAACTTCTAAAGCGTTCGCATAGGTTTCGGAATGTTTTTTAGAACATGAAAACTGTTACGTAACAACTTCTCTTAGTCTTTTATTGGGCAATTCACGCGCACGGCAAGGCGAAAGAAATAGTCCGCCCATGCGTCAAGAGACGAGCGATAGGAAGACCCGCCTACCATCGAGATTGGCTACGCAGCGTCAAGATTGGCTGCGCTGTTGGCCTGCAGCTGCAGCTCGTTACTCTCGCGATAGTGAGGAAAGTTGAGGTGTGTTCGTTTGTTCACGGCATTTCAGTGATGGATGTTATATAAACGGTGGATGTAACGCTTGATTTGGAGATCATTTGAAACTGATAGATGGAGCGGTCCCAGTGCTAAAAGATGCCGGACATGAACTGCACGCGGTAAGTGAAACTAAGTCATATGTCTGTGTTTTGTTGGCAATAGGCCCATACGTGCATAATGTAAACAACAGGAACTTATAATGAATCAAAACAGTTATGCAGGGATAATGCGATGATGTATTGTCGGCTCGTGATTTAGTTCCTCCCCCCGCACACCCCCAGGATGTCGTATGTTTTCGGAAATAATCGTACAGTTGTATCTATCTTTTATAAATGTGATCAAACTAAATGCACTGCACTTTCGCGGTACCGAGCAACATTCAGGGCTAAGTTTATCCCGTCATGCATCACGTTCTGAATATAAATCATGAGACTTTTTGCTTGGGTCTTGCGAGATTAAGTTATACTACAACGTTTTAAGGTTATATCTTTATTTATTCTATGTTTGGCTAACATGTGTTTTTCTTTTGTTTTTGTTTTTTGGGTACAGCTGCTGTGATACAATACAAATAAAGCGCTATAAAAATAAATCTGACTTGACAATATGATTAGATATTACATACAATTTCGTAGTAAAACGTAAAGTGTTGCACATCTTATTGGTGAAAACGCCAGAGTTATGTATTCTGTAAAACTGCATTTTATCACATAACTAGAAACACCACATTAATTACATGTTTGCACTTGCTAAGTAAGAAATACTACATGCTCATGTGGGATCTTCACGCCCACTAGAACACTTGGGCCAAAAACAGGAAATACGGGGAAACTCCAATGCGCTGTCGGCCTGTAAAAACAATTTATTAATATATATATTTAAAAATCTGACTGGCCCACATTTTAAAAAATTGTCTGCGGCTCCTCTGGAATTTACCAGAATTGCCAGATGGCCAATCCGCCTATGGAAACATTTCATGTGGGTCCAGCGACAATGTTGGAAATGTAAACGAAATACACAATCACACACCAGTTTTACATATAAATATCATGAAGTTGAGCTGGAGGCACCATTTTGTCCTATTTCCACAAGGAGCAGCTCCTCAAACAAGCAAATTGCCATGTTAGGCTTATTCTTCAACATTTATAAAGATAATGTCTAGCTAAGAGCTCTGTTTACTCTTTATTTGAAAAAACAAACGAAGTTTTCATTAAAAAAATCATGACAATCCTCAGGCAGTAACGCAACATCACTAATGCAGAAAAAAGGTTTCACTTGTTTTCCTCCTTACAAAAGAAAACAGTCAGCAGAGAGACGCAGCATAGTTTATGTTCGCAGCACATACGTTACTGTATAAGTTATATAATTTTACCTTATAAATATGTATATATGTGAATAACTTCCATCCATGTATTCCTCATACATATTCAATAACATCCTCATGCACTGTTTTCTCTACATTTCTTCATTTGTAAACTGTACGTACATATTTCAAACAAATATGATTGGCTGAAATCCTCTCCACCTTTTTCACCACCCCGAGACAGATTATCTGACCTCTCGAACTTCTCAAACCGAAACATCTATGTCTTGTACGTCGTAAAAACGCTGTACTTACATATAGTGTCTATAATTCTGCATTGCCATCATGGTGCCCGTAATCATACTTCTCTCCTCTGTGTAGTCACTGCGTCTACGCTTTCCAAATTGCCCGACTCCTGCGTTTGGGTTTGTCTGTATCCTTGTAACTTGTGTGACCCAAAATTATGTTGTCATATTGCCACGTCAGTGAGTCTGTGTTCGTGTGTGTTTCGGCTGTGGGTCAGACCTGTAGCGCTGATGTCTAAATGATGACTTTGCTGTCAGTCAGACATAAAGGAGGCCTACTTTAGCCAACAACACGCTTGCTTCTCGCTTTACCTCGCACAGATTCATCACCGAAACATCTCCCCCCGACTGCAAGCCCACTTCCTCTATTTTAAGCCCAGTTTGGATCTAGCCTAATTTTGAAAGACGTACTTATACGTGCACTGATCTCACGGGAAATACACAACATTAATTCAAATGACAAATTTCAGTAGGAATATACAATACTCCTAACCAACTTCTAGTATAGCTTACCACGCTCTAAAAAAGCGTTGTTGTTTTTAATCCATGATTTGGGTCAAATGTGTACATTTTCTAGGTTAATTTAAACCAATGCTTGTGTTTGTCTATATTTTACCCAACCATGGGTTAAAACAACCCAGCACTTTTATCTACTCTTTGAGCTACCAATAACAATACACATTTGACCATATTTCAGATCTGCAGACGTCCACAGATTGTTCCTAAAAATCAGGGCAGAAATGGGAAAAGTCTGCCGATTCCATCTGGGCCCGCTCACAAGTGGCTGATTTGGGACACTACATTTCTGTTCATGCATTTGGCAGACGCCTTTATCCAAAGAATCTTACAGTGTGTTCAGTATTTAAATTTTTTATTTGCATGTGTTCCTATGGATCAAGCCTATGACCTTTGCGTTTCTAATGAAATGCATTACTAGTTGAGCTATATGAACACAGCACTACACAAGCAGCACATCCAACGCAATCTCGCGGCAAAAACAACTATTTTACGATCTGGCTAATTTTGACTCATTAGTTAGTATGATCTCATTCGTACATTTTAGTATGATTTGCTTTCGCGACAGTGACGTTAGGGTTAGGGGTAGGGTTTCAGAATTGCTTTTTTTCTAGGAATCGCACGTTTTGCACGATTCACAATGTACAAATTAATACGAATAAGCCACCTCGTAAAATAGCTACGAACGATTCACAACGTACAAATTAATACGAATAAGCCACCTCGTAAAATAGCTATCTACGAACAATTCACAACGTACAAATTAATACGAATAAGCCACCTCATAAAATAGCTACGAACGATTCACAACGTACAAATTAATACGAATAAGCTCACAAAATAGCTACGAACGATTCACAACATTCAAATTAATAAGAATAAGCCACCTCGTAAAATAGTTATGAATTCACGCGAGATCAGGTTGAAACATCCCAAGTGCTTTAGTGGCTGTATACACAACACTTTTTTTAACTAAAACCAGAATTTTTTTATGCATTAGCTGTTCATTTACACGTCAACAGCGTTTCCTGGGCCTGAAAATACAAACTGAAAATGGGTTTCAAAGTGCAAGTCTTTGTGAAAACTATGAAAACCAATGTGCAAACATGGTGGCATTCTGCACGTGTATTACATGTACTGTACTACCAACACAGCAATCGTAGTATACAGGACTGTGTTTGTGCTACTCGACATACTTATTAACATTTCTCCAGCAAAGTGTAGATTTATTGGTCCCCTAGACACATTATTTACATATGGCAAATTCTAAAACTCAAATACACAAGCAAAAAGTGCTTTTAAATAAAACTTGGATACGAGTATGTGTGCAGGCACATAGTGTTTCTTTATAAAGTGACATCAACTAGTCAAGCCAAATTGATCTTTTTTGCGCTTTTTACAAGTGGATTTCACAGATTGATTTTACAAGTGATGTATTTAACCCTAGCATGTTTTGCAATGCAAACTCACATGTAAGAAACCATCAATTTTTAATTACATTAAACCTTGTTCCACAACTATAAGCTCATAATAATGATTCATACTTTAAGTTGTCGGGTAAGATTTCATGGGAAATCTCAGTTTGACGTTACTTGACTTCAACACACGTAAAGATAAGCACATAATGTGACCTGCAATTTTATGTTTTAAAAAAGAGATGGCGATAGAAAGCAAACGTTTTTTATTGTAAAGGAAAATTCTGTCATCATTTGCTCACTCTCGTGTCATTTTAAACCTGTATGACGTTTTGAAGCAAGTTGGTAACCGAACAGCACCGGCACCTATTCACTTCTATTGTACAGTATGGACTCAAAACCAATGCAAGTGAATGGGTGCCGGTTAGCAACATTCTTCAAAATATCTTCTTTTCAGTTCTGCAGAAGAAAGGAAGTCAAACAGGTTTGAAATTACATGAGGATGAATAAACGATGACAACATTTTTATTTTTGGACGAACGTTCACTTTAAAGTGAATTTTGCCATTAGGTTGGTGGAGTGCATTCTGGGATTATCTTTGAAGGGTGAAGCTACCTCAGAATGAGGTATCTTATAAAACAGCACAGGATCTATATTTGCCTCATTTTCCATCACAGCATATTAAGACAAATGCACAAATGTTTCTCTCCTCAGGCACTGCGACGACCCCTCCGTTCATGTCACATCTCGCTCACTTATAAATACAGAAGACACTGAGAAGCACTTTCAGCTATTACACACTCACTGATCTAACAGCACGCTGACATGAAAACCAATGCCTCTCTCTCATGCATACTGCATCTATCTGGATGGTTTCCTCAGTATTTATGCTTGTCAAACTTGCATGCTCAAAAGAAAATGGTTAGACAACGCTGACAACGTGATGTCCAATTACAGGCGTACAAGAAACAGATGCATCGTATTCCAATTACACAGACAGGTGAGAGGGGTTTACATAAGGGAGATGACTTAAGCAAGCTTGTAACCGTGATGTCAGCAAGTATTCAGAGTCAAAGGCAAAAAATATATATATTCATGAGAACAGAATGACTCACTGATGCAGATATTACAAAAAAACTAATACAGCATTTTTTTCCTTTTGCATATTTGAACTTAATTTAGAAGCAGTTCTAAAGAATCTCAATAGAATTTATGTTGGGACTTCAACATAATACAAAACTAAATATTTAAGAACACACACTTCTCAATAGGGTTAATATGATCACCAATAGATAAAATGCTCTGCATGACATCAAAGAAATCTTTTTATCTTTGAATCTTTAAAACTCCTATAGCTCACACTATAGTTTACCTCAAGGACAGCTACATACAGTATTATATAAGTATGTTAATGCTGATGTGAGTGCCTTGCATTGCAGCACATTTAAATATCCACTGAAGTGTTTTGATATGTGCAGCTCTGTTTGATGCACTGTAATTCCCACTAAAGGAGAAAATTAGGCTGGGTCTTATTTCGTGACCCCGTCCTTAAAAAATAGCCAGTAGCTGGGGTGGACAATACATTCTCTAGATTTCTGAGAGCTTTTGATTGGTCAGAAAATCTGATTAGAAGCTAAAGTGCAGAATGGTGTTGCAGAATAGTTGATCCGCTTTGGTGGAAGAGACTGTACGTTTTAAATGCTTTGCTAAATTTGGTCAATGTTTTGGATCGCAATAGTTATATCCTTAAGGCTAACATGTTCATACTAAAAGCCAAAAAACTTCCAGTTTGAGTTCATGGGGACTTTAAATTTGTAGTCTTGCATTTCTCTGAACGTAGGGGGCTATAGAGTAACCCTTTAACCTGTTTTAGTTGTGTAATTATTATTAAAGTAATTCAAGTAAAAGTTTAACTAACATTCACTGACTTGCTAATGATTCTTTTTAGACGGTTACAACATTAGTCGACCTGAAAACAAAAACTGCCTAATTGTTTTAATATTAATTGTGTATGTCATCTGTCGAGATGTGGAAAATGTTAGTGGGTCTGGAATTCAGTGTTGTATTTGAAATCAGTGTTGTTGTGATTGTTTCAAAACAACGAAAATCAAAATATTTAAATAACAATATTAATATGAACAACAGCGCTTTCTGGTAGCAATGATGAGAATTCATCTTGTGTTTGCAGTTCGCAAGCTTACGCCTGATAGCACACATAAATCTGGAAGACGACTATTTGATGTCTGCATTTACATCTTCAAGACGTATTTTTTTATTGTTCGCTTATCTGCAATACGTCTCTGAGATGTCTCCTTTAGACGTCATATAGACATCCAGAACAAGTCTATAAGATGTTTATAAATATATATTAGAATGTGTGTAAGCTTTTCAAGATGTTTTTACACAGCAGATGTTTTCTAGATCTTTAGCAGACATCTTACAGATGTACCTGTGCTATCTGAAATGTAGCTAGAAACGTTAGCATACGCATTTAACAGCATTGTTCTTATACAATAAGATTAAACAATATCCAACAGTTTTTAAAGGGGTCATATGGCGCGAATACGTGTTTTTCTGTGTCTTTGGTGTGTTATAAGTTGCCCATGAATGTATTAGACACGTACAATTGCAAAAATGAAAGTGTCAGAGCAAAAGATGCATTCTATCTAAAAGCGAATGCTCACCCAGACCTGCCTGAAACGCCTCGAGTAACCACACCCCCACAAATCTACGTCAGTTCGTGGTATGATTTGACTAAGACCGCCCAAATGTATACGCAAGTAAGGTGGGCGTACCTGTCAGTACAATTGCAATATGGTAAGAGGCGTAACATTTCCGTCACACGCTTGCAGTATTCGACCAATCACTACGATTAACTGGCCAATCATAGCACAACTCGCTTTTCAGAGCCATGAGCTTTGTAAAAAATCAGGGCGTTTCAGAGAGGCGGGGCACAGAGGAGATACAAACATGCACGGTATGTGAAAAATACCGCGTTTTTGAACCCTAAATCGTGCATACACATTGCATTACATCTAAAACAAACCATAATATTCATTTTAGCCGTGTCACATGACCCCTTTAAGCATCAAACACATCATGTTCAACTACAAAAAGTTCAAAGAAAATGACTTAAAATAGATTCTACTAAAAGGGAGCACTTATCGCCCGGTCTGGGCACCAAACAGCAGCTTGACCAGCTAAGACCAGCAAACCCTCGAGGCAGTTTTAAGCTCAGTTTTTCAATACAGAAATGCCACAGAAAGGGCACAGAAATGCAGAAATTCCTCAAGGCCAGATAAGCACTCCCCACAGTAAAGGTCAACATCTCGAGAGACTTCAGGAATACGAAAGACTAATGAGACGGGATTCACACATCAAAGAGACGAACAGCAGCCTCCTCAGCATCTCTGTCTGTCTTACCAAATGTGTTGATGCAATGCAAAAAAGGCCCACTCAGAGGATAACAGCGCTTTTATCTGTTCTTTAACGCCCACCGTGACGCCCTTCAAAGGCTTACGATAACGTAAGCGAGGAGGAGACTGGACCCCTTCTGGAACAAGACAAGCAATGTAAACTTGCATTAACCCGGCAGACAATAGCGTGACACTGTGCACTACACTGAACTTGAGGAGTAGGTCCTCTCCGGTTCTCATCCATTATGCAAAACAACACAGAGGGACTTGAGAGGAACAGATTGCAGCAATTACAGCGCCGGCGAGGTGATATCTTACCTCGTGTCAAAAACTGGGTCTGTGTACATAGGTAGAAAACAAACCGTCTCCTGTCTCTTGGACAGCGCGTTCGCTTGGCTGTGGGACGCTTTTGTTTGTCCTTGCTTCTTGTTTCCTTCAGCTGAGCCATCTGCGAGGGACAAACACATTTTGTTTAACGTCACAGCGAAACAGTGTCCTGGTACAGCGAATGTAGGAGACTCTTTCAGACACCTTTGAAAAGTTAACTTTAGTGTCTGCGTGGAAATTTAATGAAGATTCATTCGGAGATTCTGGAAAGTAGAACATTCTGCTCATGATGCAAAATCAGATGGACATACTCTAACCTTATTTCTAAACATAAAACCCTGAGACATAAGTTAAAGGACGCACGATCGAGAGCATAGCAAGTGCAAGTTACATTTATGTCGAAAGAGATGCCCACGACAATCTCATGGCAATTTGTTTATTTAATTTATGTAAAGCCTGCCAATACTAGAAATAAATACGTACAAGAATAAATAAATCAATAAATGCAAAATAATAAACAGACAAAGAAGCTAGAAACATTTATTTAGAAGTTAGGTTTAGGGGCGGAGCTTTATTATACGATGAAATGAAAAAAAATAAGGAAAAATAATTAACAGACAAACAAAGTAAATATTTTTTATATTATTATTAGGGTTGTCAAACCATTGATCGCATCCAGAATAAAAGTCTTTGTACTGTGTACATTAATTTTGTATTATACAAACATACACATACATGCATATATTTTAAAAATAAATAAACATTTATATGTTTAAATTATTGGTAAATATAACTAAATACATGTTAATATTTCCTAAATATGTATACATGTAGGTGTATGTTATATGTGTTTATAAAATTAATATGCACAGTACACAGACATATTAGAAACTTTATTCTGGATGCGATTAATTGCGATTAATCGTTTGACAGCCCTAATCATAATATTTGCGTATTATTATAAATCATTTTGTTTTTTATTTATGTATTGTTGTGTTTTTCCATATTTATTTCAAAAATTATTTTTTCCACTTTAATTTATTTCCACATTTTTGTATTTATGTAAGTTTTTATGTCATCATCTCATTATGTTATCATGTTATGTTATTTCCTACATTTTAGTGCATAAGGTTTAGGGGTGGGGCTTCATTATTGCCTTTTCTAACGTATTTTCGTATGATTCACATTCTACGAATTTACACGGAATTAGCCACCTCATAAAACAGTTAGCCTACAAACTGACGTGAGATCAGACTACAGAAGCGTAAACTTTTATTAGCATTTTCTTCTACTATTTTACTGTTTACTACTGGTGATCACGGTTGTTTTAAATAATATGAACACTCTTATGTTATCTGGTTAGTAGTAAAAAAAAGTAAACAAAGCAGATAATTAACAATAAAATAAGAATGAATTAAATAAGAGTAAAATTATTACATCACCAGTTGCTTCTGCACCCTGTGCTCAAAAATATAGTGCAAGCTTCAATACTAATATACTTTAGCTCCCCCTACAGACAACACATAAAACTGCTACTGTTCAAATCATGATGTATCTACACAGTAGGCTATACACAAGGTTGAATGTTAAGGTCCAACACGGTTTTATCAAGGTCATATGTACAGCTGGCGTCTGTAGATATATTACTACATGAATTAGTCGTGGGCCTCAGGGTTTGAATAATTGCTTATATTTCCACATAAGTTGACCTGTTTATCAACTTCACATTCATGTGTATGCACACCACAGCTGAAGATTAGCTGACAAGCTCAGTCTAGACCCTTAAATTTGAGGCCATATGCTGAGTTCAGTCCAGGACAGGTTGTCGCCCAGCCAGTAATCTCCACAGTGGGGTGGATTTAAGCAAGCTATTTACTTCTACATCTTAATAGGACACATCGTCTTTAAGACCTAGTAGTTTTCTTAACAAGTCATTCATGCATAAATTGATGTCCCCCCCAGTTTCATCTTGATATGGCACAGCTTGACCCTATGATAAGAGAAACAGTTGTCTAAAGACTTGCATTGTACCTACCTAGAAAGACCTATCTAGAAATAATTTTTTTCACAGGCAAATTTAAGTTTAAGAAGAAATTGTATATTTTTAAATGACTGTGTAAACCTCACAATTCAGTTCAATTAAACATTCAAATCCATTCAAATCCATCATACATTCTAGGTACCTGGACCACTAAGTTTAGTTTAGTACTGTGACTATTTTAAAATCAGCACATTTCCCCCCAAAATATCATCAGTGTAAAATAAAGTTTGTACAAAATGTTATAATATCAGTTTGATCTATTATTACGGTAAATAAAGAAAAAGAATAACATTCAGAAAATGGGAATGATAAAATAATTAAATAAAATAAAATGGTATGGATTCTTGTTGTACCGTGACAAAATGAAAAGACACATCACAATAAACGTCTGCGTTACAATGAAGCGACTATAAAATAAAATAAAATAAAACACTTTATGGTAAAATAATTTTACAGGGTGAATGTGCTTAATTGACATACAATGGCATTTTAAAAGGTCCTAAATAAACATATTTTTTTATTCCTGAGCACGTTCTTTTTTAATTCAACTGTGATGGCCAAAAATGTTTTTTTTTTGCGGTTTGCAGTGTAGGCAGCTGACTAGAATTTGATACACAATCTCTCCGGTTTACCTTGACAGTCCAGGAGGAAGCAGGTGAGCAGGTGAGGACACACTTCCTCCAGCACAGAGCAGAAAGCGTTAAACCCGCTCGGTCCTTTCTGGGACAGCTGATCCAGAAACAGCTCCGTTCGTTTCTTGCTGGAGTCCTGGGCCAGTATCTCTTTATATTCCTCAAGAGAAAACACTTCGTCATACACCAGATACGGCAGAACCCTATTGACATCAAGTTCCTGTAAAATCCTCTCTCTGTGTAGCTTCAAAACCTTGGCAATCCACTTCTTTTTCCTTCTGTTGGCCGGTTTCTTGCCTTTATTCCTTTGTCTTGTGTTTTTCTTCATGAACCATTTCTTAGAGCCACTTCCAAACATCTTCACACTGAATGTTCCCACTGCGACGTTTTGAATCGTTCTGTTGATTTTGCCCAGAAAAGGAAAGTGCTTTTTTTTTACAGCTGATAGATGATCATGTTTGTATGTTTTTCAATCATTGGTGCTGCATGTGTTGTGACACACAAAGTGTCTGAGTGCAGGACAATATGGACAGGATCAAAATACGTGCTAGGTACTTACAGACAGTAATAGGATTAGCTTTGTGAGACCACGGTTAGGTCATTCTGTCTCTACTTCTGCAGATTGATTACTTTGAATATGGTTTTGATTTTTGCTTTTTTTGTCACTGGGGAAAATTATCATTTGAAAACTTGTTCGGTTTAATATTGCATTATTTTATTATATGATATATGATTTTATATTTGTATAATTTTTTTTGGCATGTATCAAATTTAAATGTGTATTAGATTTTACAATATTGACCAAAAATTATATTTGGAAATAATGAACAAATTGAACCATTAAAATGCAGGAAATTGCCACTCAATGGCTTTCTTTATGATTTTATAGAAATCGTAGTAGTTGTCTCCTCCAGCAGAGGGCAGCACAGCTTCATTCGTCACAGGTTTCTGCCAAGCTTGTCCTTGAAACGGTAAAAACGAGACAAAAACTGGGCATGGAGGATGTCATAAGGACTATCTCAACAGATTTGTAGGTTTTTATAGATGTTTATAGAGGTTTCATAAGGCTAATTCACAATGATCCAACAAATGCCAACAAACACCGTCAATTCATTCAACAGCCAACATTATATTTCATTTTCTTATTATTCTTAGTATTTTTTTATTATGTAGGTCTACTTATTTATTCTATTCCATTTATTAGCCTACTGTCGTTTAATCTCACGTTGAGTGTTATATTTGTATTGTCTACAAAAATATATTCTCCAATGTCCGTACAATGGGCTCTAGCATGCGTCACTTCCGCGTTTCACGGTCAGAACCCTAGGCAGTTTCCGGTTGGGGAGACTTAAAATTTAGTATATTATTATTAATTTATATCGGTGTTTTATTGTATAATAATTGTTTTAAATAAACAATTAGTTGAATGTGTCATGTAACTTTGTTGCACGTTTAGACAAGTAAAGGTTCTTGGTAACCCAAAATAATACTGGCTAGACATACTTTTAACTTGCTAGCCAAATCATTTACTTATTATTTCTTTAGCTTGCTATCAGAAATGATCTACAGGGACTTTGCAGATGTGTAACAGTACCAGAAGTTAAGTTTGGTTCACAAAAGTGTGCATGCGCAGTAACGTTTGTTTATGTTGTTCCTTTGAAACTGTCTGAATCTAGTGAGTCTATCGAATATTTAATCTGTTTCTAGACTAAATGCAACCAGTATTCAATAAATATTCTGCATTTACATTTATCGGCATTGAGCACACGTGCAGTATTATCATTTATTTTAATGTATTTTAATGTAAGTTTAATGTGTTTACCCACATGCTTTTATCCGTCTTCTTATAACTTGCCGTGACAAGTACTGATAGTCTAAACCATGATGTTATGGGTTAAGCATCAATCAACTGCTTGTCATTGAATCAGCAATTCGCATTAAATGAGTCTGCAGAACAGTTCTGCTGGCGGCATTACTCAGTTACCTTAGTGGTTAAAAAATATTATTAACAATTACAATAATGCTCCTGAGAACAGGAAGAAAAGATTCATTACAGTAAACCATTAACGCTGTTGTTTGAAGGGATTATCGGGGGAATTTCGCAAAGATTCAACTTCTGCCCTATAGCCACTTCTACAGGACCATCATTTATTCTTTCTACTCTACGCAAAAGAAAGAAAGAATATATTTTGAGAAATGTCTCAGAGGTTTTGTGTCCATACAATGGAAGTCAATGGGGGCCTATGTTTTTTGGTCCCCAACATTCTTCAAAGTATCTTCTTTTGTGTTCTGCAGAAGAATAAAGTCATACAGGTTCGGAATGACATGAGGGTCAATAAATGATGACAGAATTTTCATTTTTGGGTGAACGATACCAATATCTGTGTGTTTGGTTTTGGTTTTAACAAACTTTTATATAATGTTTGTGAAATAACACTACCCACATTACACACACTAAATCGATATCTGATATCTGTTTTGGACATTTTCTGAGACGTCACAGCAACTCTTTGATAACTTGTTATCTAATATTTCAGCTTGTTCTGGTGTTGATCAAGAGTCCCTCCCTTTATACACACCTTGTGTTGTTGCGTTGACTCATATACTGTATCTACTATATTGCCTCACGCTTAGATCTGTGATACTGTGACACATTGCAGTGTGGCAATACCAGAAATACAAACCCGATTCCAAAAAAGTTGGGACACTGTACAAATTGTGAATAAAGTAGGAATGCAATAATTTACAAATCTCATAAACTTATATTTTATTCACAATAGAATATAGATAACATATCAAATGTTGAAAGTGAGACATTTTGAAATGTCATGCCAAATATTGGCTCATTTTGGATTTCATGAGAGCTACACATTCCAAAAAAGTTGGGACAGGTAGCAATAAGAGGCCGGAAAAGTTAAATGTACATATAAGGAACAGCTGGAGGACCAATTTGCAACTTATTAGGTCAATTGGCAACATGATTGGGTATAAAAAGAGCCTCTCAGAGTGGCAGTGTCTCTCAGAAGTCAAGATGGGCAGAGGATCACCAATTCCCCCAATGCTGCGGCGAAAAATAGTGGAGCAATATCAGAAAGGAGTTTCTCAGAGAAAAATTGCAAAGAGTTTGAAGTTATCATCATCTACAGTGCATAATATCATCCAAAGATTCAGAGAATCTGGAACAATCTCTGTGCGTAAGGGTCAAGGCCGGAAAACCATACTGGATGCCCGTGATCTTCGGGCCCTTAGACGGCACTGCATCACATACAGGAATGCTACTGTAATGGAAATCACAACATGGGCTCAGGAATACTTCCAGAAAACATTGTCGGTGAACACAATCCACCGTGCCATTCGCCGTTGCCGGCTAAAACTCTATAGGTCAAAAAAGAAGCCATATCTAAACATGATCCAGAAGCGCAGGCGTTTTCTCTGGGCCAAGGCTCATTTAAAATGGACTGTGGCAAAGTGGAAAACTGTTCTGTGGTCAGACGAATCAAAATTTGAAGTTCTTTTTGGAAAACTGGGACGCCATGTCATCCGGACTAAAGAGGACAAGGACAACCCAAGTTGTTATCAGCGCTCAGTTCAGAAGCCTGCATCTCTGATGGTATGGGGTTGCATGAGTGCGTGTGGCATGGGCAGCTTACACATCTGGAAAGGCACCATCAATGCTGAAAGGTATATCCAAGTTCTAGAACAACATATGCTCCCATCCAGACGTCGTCTCTTTCAGGGAAGACCTTGCATTTTCCAACATGACAATCAGAATCAGAATCAGAATCAGAAGAGCTTTATTGCCAAGTGTGCTTGCACACACAAGGAATTTTCTTTGGTGTTGGAAGCTTCTAGTACAGACATTTAACACAATGACAATACAATATAATACGATTTACAGTCTAAAAGATTCTAAATTGTGCATATATAAAATAAAGACTATTTTACAGAAAATGGGGGATAATAACATATAAGAGACATTGTACCGGGTAGTATATAGTAGAATAAACATATTAACAGATTGTATGTACACTTGTGCAAATGGATAATTTAGTAAGTAGAGGTAGTGTTATATACATGTATACATAAGATGTAGATATAATAAGGCACAGTAGTGCACACTATAGGAGTAGTGGAAGTGGAATATTGCTCTTAAGGAGCAGTTATCTGTTTAGGAGGGAGATTGCCTGGGGGAAGAAGCTGCTTCTGTGTCTGGAAGTCCTGGTGTTTGGTGCTCTAAAGCGCCGGCCAGAGGGCAGCAGATCAAAGAGTTTGTGTGCTGGGTGTGTGGAGTCAATGATGATTTTTCTTGCCCTGTTTTTCACTCTGGAATCGTACAGGTCCTGAAGTGTGGGCAGAGGAGCACCAATAATTTTCTCAGCACTACGAACTGTCCGTTGTAGTCTTCGTAGGTCTGATTTGGTGGCCGAGCCATACCAAACAGTAATTGAAGTGCACAGAACAGATTCGATGACCACTGAGTAGAACTGGGTCAGTAGCTCCTGTGGTAGGTTGAACTTCCTCAATTGACGGAGGAAGTATAACCTCTGCTGGGCCTTCTTTACAATGGAGTCTATGTGGGACTCCCACTTCAGGTCCTGAGAGATGGTGGAGCCCAGGAACCTGAATGACTCCACAGTATCCACAGTGCTGTCCAGGATGGTGAGGGGAGGAAGTGATGGAGGGTTCCTTCTGAAATCCACTATCATCTCCACTGTCTTGAATGCATTCAGCTCTAGGTTGTTTTGACTACACCAGGCAGCCAGCTGAGCAACCTCCTTTCTGTAGGCAGATTCATCACCGTCTTGAATAAGGCCAATGACTGTGGTGTCATCTGCAAACTTCAGGAGTTTGACAGAAGGGTCTGTAGAGGTGCATTCGTTTGTGTAGAGTGAATATAGCAGTGGAGAAAGAACACATCCTTGAGGAGCTCCGGTGCTGATGGTACATGTGCTGGATTTAAATTTTCCCAACCTCACTAGCTGCTGCCTGTTCGACAGGAAGTTAATAATCCACTGACAGGTAGAGGTTGGCACAGAGAGCTGGGTAAGCTTGGGCAGGAGGAGGTCTGGGATTATGGTGTTGAAGGCCGAGCTGAAGTCTACAAACAGGATCCTGACGTAAGTCCCTGGTCTGTCTAGGTGTTGTAGGATGTAATGCAGTCCCATGTTTACTGCATCGTCCACAGACCTGTTTGCTCGGTAAGCAAACTGGAGGGGATCAAGAAGTGGTCTGGTGATGTCCTTCAGGTGGGCCAGTACAAGTCTCTCAAATGACTTCATGACCACAGATGTTAAAGCAACAGGCCTGTAGTCATTAAGTCCAGATATTTTGGGTTTCTTCTGTACAGGGATGATGGTGGAGCGTTTGAAGCATGAAGGGACTTCACACTGCTCCAAAGATCTGTTAAAAATATTAGTGAAGATGGGCGACAGCTGCTCCGCACAGACTTTCAGGCAGGAGGGTGAGACATTGTCTGGGCCTGGTGCTTTTCTGATCTTTTGTTTGCGGAAAAGCTGGCAAACATCCTCTTCGCAGATCTTAAGTGCAGGTTGAATGTCAAGAGGAGGTGTTAATGGTATAGCAGAGATAGGGTCAGGGCGGGTGTGAAGGGTGAGACTCTGCATTTCAAAACGACAATAGAAGTCGTTCAGGTCGTCAGCCAGTCGTTGATTACCCATAGACTGAGGTGATGATGGCTTGTAGTTGGTAATGTCTTTCAGGCCTTTCCACACTGATGCAGGGTCGTTGGTTGAAAACTGGTTCTTCAGCTTTTCAGAGTAGCTTCTCTTAGCTGCTCTTATCTCCTTTGTCAGTGTGTTTTTGGCCTGATTATACAAGACTTTGTCCCCACTTCTGTAAGCATCTTCTTTGGCCTGACGAAGCTGTCTCAGTTTCATTGTAAACCATGGTTTGTCATTGTTGTATGTTAAGCGAGTCCTGGTGGGAATACACATGTCCTCACAGAAGCTGATGTAGGATGTCACTGTGTCAGTTAACTCATCCAGATCAGTGGCTGCAGCTTCAAAGACACTCCAATCCGTGCAGTCGAAACAGGCTTGTAAGGCCCGCTCTGTTTCGCTGCTCCATCTCTTTGCTGTTCTTGCTACAGGCTTGGCAGATTTAAGCTTCTGTCTGTAGGTCGGAAGAAGATGAACCAGGCAATGATCAGAGAGACCCAGAGCTGCTCTGGGAACAGAGTGGTATGCATCCCGTATTGTGGTGTAACAGTGATCCAGAATGTTGCTGTCTCTGGTGGGGCATGTGATATGCTGCCTGTATTTTGGCAGCTCACGGGAGAGGTTTGCTCTGTTAAAGTCCCCAATAATAATAATAAGAGAATCCGGGTGTTGCTGCTCCGTGTCAGTGATGTAATCCGCCAGCTGTTGCAGCGCCGCGCTCGCACAAGCATGTGGAGGAATGTAAACATTCACGAGAATAAAGAGGAAAACTCGCGTGGCGAATAAAAAGGTTTGCAGTTGATAGAGAACGCTTCTAAGTACGAAAAGCACATCTTCTTCAGTGTTGTTATATCTCTGCACCAACCTTCGTTTATATAAAAACATAATCCACCACCACGTGTCTTCCCTGTTGACTCGGCAATGCGATCCGCTCTGAACAGCTGAAAACCCGGCAGATGTAACGCGCTGTCCGGTATGGTGTCATTGAGCCATGTTTCTGTGAAACACAGCGCAGCGGAGTTGGAAAAATCTTTGTTTGTCCTGGTGAGTAAGAGTATTTCGTCCGTTTTGTTGGTAAGGGAGCGGACATTCGCCAGGTGTATACTCGGCAGCGGGGTCCTAAATCCGCGTCGTCGGAGTCTGACGAGCGCACCCGCTCGCTTTCCCCGCTTGCGTCTTTTAGAGCGTTTGTACAGAGCTGCCGCTCCTCCGAGTAAAATGTCCAGTAAGACGTCTGAATTTTCAAAATTAGGGAAAAGATTGATAGAAGGGCATTGCTTAATGTTAAGCAATTCGTCCCTGGTAAAAGTGATTAAAGAAGAGTAGCTTAAAACAGGAAAAACGAACAAAAAAGACATAAGTACTAGAGCACTCCAAACCGAGGCAGCCATCCGCGGCGCCATCTTAATGAATGCCAGACCACATACTGTATCAATTACAACATCACGGCTGCGTAGAAGAAGGATCCGGGTACTGAAATGGCCAGCCTGCAGTCCAGATCTTTCACCCATAGAAAACATTTGGCGCATCATAAAGAGGAAGATGCGACAAAGAAGACCTAAGACAGTCGAGCAACTAGAAGCCTGTATTAGACAAGAATGGGACAACATTCCTATTCCTAAACTTGAGCAACTTGTCTCCTCAGTCCCCAGACGTTTGCAGACTGTTATAAAAAGAAGAGGGGATGCCACACAGTGGTAAACATGGCCTTGTCCCAACTTTTTTGAGATGTGTTGATGCCATGAAATTTAAAATCAACTTATTTTTCCCTTAAAATGATACATTCTCTCAGTTTAAACATTTGATATGTCATCTATGTGGTATTCTGAATAAAATATTGAAATTTGAAACTTCCACATCATTGCATTCTGTTTTTATTCACAATTTGTACAGTGTCCCAACTTTTTTGGAATCGGGTTTGTATTTGTTTAGGCACTTTGTTTAGCCAGATATTATTACCTGTTAAAAACGTTATGCAAGAGACTATTAAATTCACTATCGAGAATATTTGGAAGAACAAACAACATTGACCCCCATTGACTTCCATTGGATGAACCACTGAGGCATTTCTCAAAATATCTTCTTTTGTGTTTCCACATATATACAGTATAGGTTTTGAACAACATGAGGGTGAATAAATGACAGAATTTTGATTTTCGGGACTTTAAGTACTATAGCTATGGGGCCACATCTACACTTTGTGTTGTGTAAATGTGGAACAATTCCACTTACGCACCATCTCCGCTTTTCTCACTGTAGTGGACAGTGAATCACGTCACTGAAATAATTGACCAAAATGCGTACGTGCACTCCACCCCGAGTTATGGTAGAGGCTATAAATGTTTTATTTCTCAGCAAAGACAATATCAGGAAGTTTTCCCAGGTAAATAAAAATCCACCTTTCCAGAGATATTGTTGGTTCCACCTTTACACCACAAAGTCACTTAAGCTTGTGTTCAGCAATGGATCAGCAGTTAAATCACCACTTTTGGAAAAAATCCCCAATTTATAATCAGTGATGGAACTGCAGGACATATAGTTAAACCATGCTGTAAATCCAACTATATTATTGTGTATCATTTGAAGGCTATAATGTGGATAAAGGATGTAGTCCTGTTAGATAAAAATTAAAGTGTAAAAACGTGTTGTGGATGCTGTGTGATGCCAACACAGTCTCACGGGATTTCGTGCACTGTCACAAAATGCAATCTGTTGAGTCGTGTTCATAGACACGAATTTCCCTTTTTTCGTGTCACAGAGCACGACTTTCAATTAGACATATTTTAATATCTTTCATGTGTATAAATAAATATCACACAATCTGATGCGAATTCGTAGGCTAACCATTTCACTAGGTGACTCATTCGGGTAATGTTTCATGTACTAACACAAGTAAAATAAATATAAAAAAATTGACAAAATCGTGTCAAAATAAAAGTCACTGCAATGTTAAAGGGATAGTTCATCCAAAAATGAAAATTCTGTCATGAATTACTCACTCTTGGGTTGTTCCAAATCAGAATATTTTTCTCACAGAGAAAGATATTTGGATGATACTTGTAACCAAACAGTTCTTGGACCCCATTGAGGACCATGGTAGGAAAAATGACAATAGTAGTCAAAAATGCCCAAGAACTGTTTGCTGTCCTATTCTTCAAAATATCTTCCTTTGTGTTCAACAGAACAAAAAAAGATAAAGTATTTTTTTAACTATGGTAGCCAATGGTGGCCAAGAACTATTGGTTATAAGCTTTCTTCCAAATATCTGTCTCTCACAGATTTGGAACAACTCGAGGGTGAGTAAATTATATTTGGGTGAACTGTCTCCTTTAAAATACCTTGAATGTGACTACCTCATAGGTCATGATTCTGGGTAATTTCATTCCTAACCATATACTTAAGTATTCATAACCAATAAACCAGACGGAAACGGCCTTATGCTAAACCTCAACCTTAAACTTGATTGTGTGATGGATAATAAGGAAGTTCATTCTGAAAATATCTGCAGGATCACTGTTGCCTATAGGGCATGACATTTCTTCAGCTATCGCTTCCATGTTGAAAAGTTTATGACACTTATTAACGAAGACAGCACAACATAAGAGATGTGAAAAGAACACTATGAATACAATTCGTTATCATGTATAATGTTCTCATACATTAGAAATGTAAAACCTGTACAGTTAAATGTTGTTGATTGTACTGTATGTCAATTCCTGTCTCATTCTGGTGCATGTAAACATCTAATGCTTAATTCTTCATTGTGTTCATTCATTTTGTGAAAACAGCGTGGAGCATCTTTTATTTTTACTTATTGAAAGGTGGGTTAAAATTATGATCTAGCCTACTTCAGATCCAATTCACACAGTAAATATCAAGATATTGAAAACCATCCAAAGACATGTCAAGGTACAATTGTTTTAGCTATTTCCCTGAACTGTTCCTGAACTCACTGAACCTCTTTAACTCGTACACAGTGTCATTTGCATGGTAATGCTGATTTGCTGTCTATAAACTAAATACACGCTTTCATCATAATGTTGTTCAAAGGATACATCTGTATTTGCACTGGATAAAGAAACGGTTAAATCGTAGTCTTTGCTTCATACACGGTTGAATCCAATCTAATCTAACATTATATCGGTTTGTTGTGTTCATGTTGAAAGGCTCTAATAATCTGATAACTACAGTATGGTACAGTATGTACAGTAACAGACATGTCTGCAGCGGTACATGAGCTTTGTAAGTCTGATTGTAATGTACCAGCTCAATTCATTTGAGATAACACGCTTGTAGTGAAATTATCCAGTAAACAGAGATGATTTTACTGTATTTATTAGGATATTTTGACATCATATTGACATTGAAAATGATTTTAAACAATTACATCACATCGTAAAGAATTATGTGATCTGTAAGTCATGGAATCATATATTTTTTACACAACAGCTTTAAAAAACTAAAACTAACTAGTTACAGCAACTTACAACTAGCCAAAACTTAATATAGTAAGTTGAAATGATTTGTACAGACAATTTGATTATACTTAAAAATTTAAGGCAACCATCACCAGTGTTGGGTGTAACTAGTTACGAAGTAATTAGTTACTGTAATTTAATTACTTTTCCCTTGAAAAAGTGAAGTAAGGGATTATTCTTATTTTTCTGTAATTTAATTACAGTTACTTTTGATGTAATTAAACTAAATACTCTGTGTAGTACATGTGTGTGCAATAGTGGAATTGACATCAAAATTCAAAGTCTAACTTTAAAATCCCTGCTTTAATGTATAATTCTCACATTTGTAATACTTTAGTCAGTTAAAACTACTTTATGCAGTTTAATATTATTTATTTGAATGAATTAAATAAGCCGTTTCATGTCTATCCTTGAATCACTTAACTAATCAAGGTTGATGTAGGACATAGAAAGTAATTAGTAATAAGTAACTAAATACTTTTTGGAGAGAGTAATTTGTACAGTAATCTAATTACACTATTGAATATGTAATTAGTAACTAGTAATTAATTACTTTTTCAGAGTAACTTACCCAACACTGACCATCACACTGTAAAACATTGCTGTAGTTTTTGCAGCAGGTTTGCTAGTAACTTACTGTAGATTTAATTACTACTTAATATACTTTCCAATTAGTACTGTTTTCAATTACTTTAATCAAAATTAAAACACTTGACTTTTGAGATTCAAAATGAGCAAGAAGAGACTGGCATTAGCACAGCAACACTGCAAAAAAAGGACATTCTTCCTAAGCATTTTTCTCTTGTTTTCTTTAAAAATATGGAAAACTTCTTAAATTACGATACATTTACATAACAAAAAAGTGACCCAAGATATTTGGTCTTGTTTTATAAAAGAAAATATATAAACTAGGTAAGTTTATGCTTAAAACAAAATTGTACAAAAATCTACAGTAAGTTACTGGCAAACCTGCTGTGAAATTACAGCAAAGTTTTACAGTGCAGTTTTGGCAAGCGAGATTACAGTATGTATTGCTATTTCATTTATGGATCGACCATTACACGAAATATATAATTTTTAATAATATGCATTCATGTATTTGTAAAGAGAATCAATGAGAGAGATGAAGTAATTGATTAACGTTTCTCTTTCATTACGTTTATAAATGCTTTATAAACAGCATTTCACGGCATGAACAGATTTCTTTATCGTGTGGCCTATGTGTCGCGGCAGACAAACATTCCAAAGCTATGAAGCATTTCCAGGTTTGCTGATCACGTTACAAGGTATCGCTATTGAAGAAAGAATGTTGAACAATTTTATAGTCTGACGTCGAGTATTTTCACAATAGACGATCTAGAAGTTCTCATAGTGGTGAACAAAATGAGTCTGGTCCTGTTTGTTCATTTGTCGGCAAGCTTGCTCAACATTCTTGGTCAAACCGGGAGGACCACAGCTGAAGACGCCGACCTTTTCCACCTTGAATAAAAAAATACAGCATATGACTGTTGCCGGGATATAATAAATCATTAATTAACCAAAGAGATACTTAAGAATGATTTCCTGTGTGATTCAGTTATTATCCTTACAGATAAAGATGTTAGTTGGACGAACATCAAGTAAACTGTGTAAACGTTGAAATGTACCGACCTCGGGGTGTACTTCCTGTAGCGAGCTGAGAAAAGCCACAAAGGGTGGCCGACCGAAGTGGGTTATAGATCTCAGACCAGTAAACAAACTCCGGTTCCACACCTTCTGAAAGTGACGCTCGCAGACGTACTTCAGAAAAAGAGAGAGATATACGTTTTACAACTCATGCGTAGCTTCATATCAAATGCTAATGCTGTTAACCTGACTTCTTTATTCATCACGTTATGTGTGAGAAAATAATAATCATATTAAACGGACATATATGGTGCCATAAAAACATCTCAGTGGTGTTATCATTCTCAAACAATGATGGCCGGTTTCTCAGTAGGCTGAAATGTGGCGCCGGTATTTACCAGCATGGTGGTGCGGAGGTCAAACTTCTCAGCCAGCTGAGTGATGTAGATGTGCACGGACACCAGCTCATGAGTGTCCATCTCCTCCACCTCTCTTATGATGTCTGACACCCACTCGAACTGACGCTGAGTCCGTGTCACCCAAATAAAATACACCTGGATCCAGAATACATTAACGTAATACTTGAATCAATTGGAACCCCCTAAAAAAAGTGTTCTTCAATGAGTCGGCTTATACTAGACAAAGTTTTGACAGAAAGTTTAACAGATATGCTAGAAATTGGGATTTTTGCCGTTTTCTAGTAAAAACATCCTTAATAACATCCTTTAAACAAGACTCATTGACTTGAAAAGCGAACTTGCATTATAATTGAAATACATTTTATTTTTTTAACTTATGAAAACCTTTTTATTTTAAACATAGATCATTTATACAGTGCTTTAACTGTTAGTATGATGTTCATGTTGTTGTTACTCCAATGTTAGCTGTAAAATGTATGTGAAAATACTTAACATAACGTGTACTTGTCCCAATTACAAGCAACAAAATTTGCGTATGGTTAACTTTTAACATATATTAATACTCAGTTAAATCACATTTACTGTATGAAAAAGGTGCTTAAGTTTTTGTAAAAAATATAATAGAACAGGAAAATCTAGGATATGGGCGAAAAAAAAAATATCTTTAAGAAATGTAAATGTGCAAACAATTGCATCATTTTTTCGTGAGCCAATATGACATTAGTTTCCACTGAACGCAATCTATTTGCCATGTTATCTGACATGACGTATGTTTAAATGTTTGAATGAAATGAATCCAGATACGTTACATGTGCTGACTGTTGTGTAAATTGGAATTTTGTTATATTGGTTTATGATATAAACTTAAAGGGGTCATATGACAGGGCTAAAACGAATATTATGGTTTGTTTTAGATGTAATGCAATGTGTCTACATGATTTAAGGTTCAAAAACGCTGTATTTTTCACATACCGTGCATGTTTGTATCTCCTCTTTGCCCCGCCTCTCTGAAACGTGCGAATTTTTAACAAAGCTCATGGCTCTGAAAAGCGAGGTGTGCTATGATTGGCCAGTTCACCAGTGCGTAGTGATTGGTCGAATACTGCAAGCGTGTGATAGAAATGTAACGCTTCTTGCCATAATTGGAACATCAGGTTCCAAAGCAATTGTACTGACAGGTACGCCCACCTTACTTGCGTATACATTTGGGCGGTCTTAGTCAAATCATACCCCGAACTGATGTAGATTTGTGGGGGTGTGGTTACACGAGGCGTTTCAGGCAGGTCTGGATGAGCATTCGCTTTTAGATAGAATGCATCTTTTGTTCCCACACTTTAATTTTTGCAATTTTACGTGTCTAATACACTCATATGGGCAAACACGTATTCGCGCCATACGACCCCTTTAAGATAAGGCATTTTATGATCCTGCTGATGGTGATGTACCTTTTTACAATGAAATTTGCACTTGACAGAAGATTTAAAGACCAGGTCTTTTAAGATGGAGGCAAAGGGAGTGACCCCAATCCCAGCGCCCACGAGGACTGACACCTCATAATCCGTCCACTCCTGATGGCCCTCCCCAAACGGCCCGTCTAGATACAGCTGCAAAAACAAAAAGTGAGATCAAACAAAAAACAAAAGTCTATATACTGTATTCTTACCTTTGGATAGCCTTTGATCTCCTGGAGTTTCTCAGGAGTGTAGACCTCTCTGAGTTTGCTGGTCCAGGGTCCGACAGCACGGATGTGAAGGCTGAGGGTCTCCTCGTGTGGTGCGGAGGTCAGGGTGAAAGGGTGGTACTCATCTGTGCCAAGCTCCAGGCTTGCGATACGTACCCACTGTCCCGAGCGGTACACAAACCCTTGAGGTCGTTTAAACTCCAGGTATGTCACACCTGCAGATATTTATGCACTATTTCATTTTAAAGCTGACATGGTGAATCCAGTTTTGAGGAGCTGTATGAATTCACAGCCAGAGCAATCAGGACTAAACCCATTTCAGCACACTGTGACCATTGTGTCCAGGTCCTCGGAGATACACAGAGCTTTGTGCCGGATCTGAGACTGTGTGCAGTGTACCTGAGGGCAGCAGCTCGGCTTTCACCACTGGGATCTCCACCTTCTTCCTGTTGAGACTGATGAGCTTGTCCAGGAGGAAGAGGAGGCCGGGAGGGATCAGGTAGATGTGGAAGAGGGGTTGTTGGAGGAGAGCGTAGCTGCCATGGATCACCACCTGACAAATAAAGTGTTAAATATACTGAAGATTTAATATTGTCAGAGCTTTTACTTCATTAAGAATACAGATCTGCAATGGTGTTTCAAGATTTAATTCCCAAGGAATGCAAAAAATGTAGCTATGGCTTCAAGTCGCTTTGGATTAAAGTGTCTCCCAAATGCATTCATGTCAATAAAGACTGAAATGCAACTGATGCTGTAACGTAAATTATCAATGTGGTATTGAATGTAAATTCAATTATCAACTGTAGTGACAAAAATGAGAAAGCGTGTGTTATAGAGATTTTATTTATTTTTCTTCATTAATAACATAAAAAATTAAAAGCATTAATTGTGAATCCAATCATGTTTAACACTCTTAAAGGGACAGTTCACCCAAAAATGAAAATCCTGTCATCACTTACAAAGATTACTCAACCTCTTGTCATTTCAAACCTGCGTGGCTTTCTTTCTTCTGCTGAACACAAAAGAAGATATTGTGAAGAGTGTCGGTAACCAAACAACGGCGGAACCCATTCACTTGCATTAGTTTTGTGTCCATAGAAGTGAATGGGTACCGCTGTTGTTCGGTTACCAACATTTTTCAAGATATGTATCGAGATACATTTACGAGATACATTTTTCATTTTTAAGAAGCAAAATGATATTAAGATACTAAATTATTACGTATTGTAATGTTAGACACCTGCTGTGGTTAACATATTATTTCACGGAGAGCTGTACCTGGCACGGTCTTAAAAAAACAAAACATCCATTTCATCGGAAGCTCAGACCTGCAAGTGACGGACAAATAGGATCTTGAATAAGGTTCCTACCCAAATACAATGTATTTCTAATTTAATTTTAAAGTGAATCATTTCTCTTTTTTTACCCGTTGTCAGAAAAGACTCTTGGAAACAAACAGGCGAGGATGCTGAGGTCACTGATACAGAAGACGTACACATTGACCACGTGACCCAAACTATGTACAACTGGAGCACAGAAAGAATAAAGAAAGCAAAACAATGATTTACTTGAACAACTACACAATATTTTGATGGTAAAAAATTGAGATTGAGAAACTGCAGTACTACTCAATGAACCGCATTCACGTGTTCTCCAGCATTACTCACGTCATCATTTGCATAACAGCACTAACAACCTGTCTCTGAGCACGTCCACATCCAGAATTGACTCATACATTTGCTCATAATGTTAGATGGATGCTTCCTTATAACCGAATCGGTCATAAACTTCTTTATGGGCCTTTCTAAATGTTTAAGTATTCTCAAGTGGTGGTGGAAGATTTTGACATCTGACCTGAGAGTATGATGGCCACCACAGCCATGTGTCGGTGGAGGTCGATGGCAGTGTATTGTATTGTAATGTTAGACACTGTATCAAAATGTCAAATATAAGTAAGTTTTTACTTAAAACAGGAACAATATATACCAATGTGGTAAGAAAAATAAAATGTATCGTTTAACTTTCTTCTGTAACCTTAATTTAAGTTTTTTCTTACCCCACGGGCAGATTTTTAAATATTTTTTAAGCATTAACTTACTAAATTGTAATACTTTTTATCATATTGCTTCTCAAGTAAATGTACACTATGGACAAAAGTGTTGGGACGCCCCCTTCTAATAAACAGGTTTGACTGCTTAAGTCATTTCCATGAGCACAAATCTTAATGCTACAGCATTTAATGATAGTCTAGAGAACTGTGTCCGTCTAATTTTTTAGCAACCGTTTGAGAAGGACCCTGTGAACAAAGCAAGATTAAAAAAGTCATGATTCAGTCTAGTATTTAAGAACTTGACCGATCTGCATAAAGCCCAGACCTGAACCCAGCTGAACACCTTTGAGTCAAACACTCATCACCCAAAACCATCAATGAACAAATGAAGGCTCTTCCAAGGGTATTGTATTGTATTGCATTCATTTTTTTTTTAATTGGCATAACTGGAATAGATAAGCGTGTCATAGTGTATTTTGATTTATATTTGTACTGGACAACACATCAAAAATACTAAAACATTTTTTTTTTGCAGTTGTCTCTCACCATCACATAGACGAGCACATAGAGGTAATGTGTGACCCAGAATCCCCTGAAGCTAATGCGTCTGAAATATCGCGAGGCAAAGACGTATATGAAGGCGAAGATCAGGAGCAACAAGATCCCAGTAAGACCTGAATGAGACAAAGAGAGACAATACATTGTACGTCCACATATCATACATAAAAAGGATACAAGCTGTGGTTAACATATTATTTCACGGAGAGCTGTACCTGGCACGGTCTTAAAAAACCAAAACGTCCATTTCATCGGAAGCTCAGACCTGCAAGTGACGGACAAATAGGATCTTGAATAAGATTCCTACCCAAATACAATGTATTTCTAATTTAATTTTAAAGTGAATCATTTCTCTTTTTTTACCCGTTGTCAGAAAAGACTCTTGGAAACAAACAGGCGAGGATGCTGAGGTCACTGATACAGAAGACGTACACATTGACCACGTGACCCAAACTATGTACAACTGGAGCACAGAAAGAATAAAGAAAGCAAAACAATGATTTACTTGAACAACTACACAATATTTTGATGGTAAAAAATTGAGATTGAGAAACTGCAGTACTACTCAATGAACCGCATTCACGTGTTCTCCAGCATTACTCACGTCATCATTTGCATAACAGCACTAACAACCTGTCTCTGAGCACGTCCACATCCAGAATTGACTCATACATTTGCTCATAATGTTAGATAGATGCTTTCTTATAATCGAATCGGTCATAAACGTTTAGAAAGGCCCATAAGGAAGTTTAAGTATTCTCAAGAAGTAGTGGAAAATTTTGACATCTGACCTGACAGTATGATGGCCACCATAGCCATGTGTCGGTGGAGGTCGATGGCAGCGTCGAAAGGGATGTATCTGTTGAGAAACGTCTCCCTGCACAACGTTATCAGGTTACGGCAAACGGTTAACAGCATGTAGGGAAAGAGGAAGGAGATGGCGGCGGCAGAACCTCTAGATACCAGCACGCCCACCAAAGAGGTCTCGGGGATTCCACTGCCGTCGGCCTGCAAACCATAATCTACAAACATCGCTATTGGTTTGCAACCGTTAGTGTGGAAATTCAGTGTATTTAATTTTATTTAACATGGTGATATTCAACTACTAAATGAATTGACTTAACAGGTACAAATATTCACAGAGCAAATAATAGTGAAAGACTTTAAAGTCTTTAAACGACACTTACGATAGCATCTTTCCAAAGCTAGTCCAGCTATGATCCCGTACATAATGACAATACAGACGATGTGTCTTCTGTAGTTTTCTACGAAGCGTTTAAACTGTTGGATCCCGTGCTTCACTGGGTTCCTGTTGTAACGTTCTCTCTGAGGCTTTACGTAGACTTTGGGATTGTTTAAAACAAACCTAAACAGAGCAAAAGAGCGTATATTTTGTATCAGTTATAGTATTTGCGTAAGGTACCTGTGTTGGTTTAGCTTAAATAATAAAGCCATGGGTTTAAATCCCAAGGAACATACGGATAAATTGTATTTTGTAAGTTGAATTGAATAAAGTTATTCAGATTTTTTCATTTTTTGAAGAAAATGCGAGTGGTGCTTGTTTATGTAGAATGCGCTGTCGTGATGCTAGAGTGTTGATATGCGGTTGTTAAAATCCCTGTGAACAGGAAAGTTGCAATCGTTTTTACTTTTGTATTCTGACACATTTCCGAGTGACAAGGAATTTCAAAGGAGAAAATTAGTGGGCGTGGCTTGCGTTTTTCACTGCGAATTGATTGGATGTGTATAAACAGCATTGATTGCATTGATTTGGAAATGAAACTGGCAGCAGACTGACAGTGGAAGGGGAGGAGTTAAAGGATGCTTCGGTCAAATTGGCAGCAGACTGACAGTGGAAGGGGAGGAGTTAACAGATGCTCCGGTCAAGCTGTCTAATTTACGTCATTTGAGATGGATAGTCATTTCAAGGCGGAAGTGCATTTTCAGATTTAAACTGAAGATTATGAGGGTACATGAATTTGAAAAAGAAAATGACCCACATTGATAAGCTATTTACTACAAACGCTGCAATATTTCATGAAAAAATAAGAATTGTCATTTTTAAATTCACTGGGACTTTAAGTGTTCTTTAAGCGTTCCTGTGTAGCTCAGTTGGTAGAGCATTGCGCTAACAATGCAAGGTTGTGGGTTCGATCCCAGGGAACACACAGTGATAAAAAAAGATATGTATAGACTAAATGCACTGTAAGTCGCTTTGGATAAAAGCATCTGCCAAATGCATAAATGTCAGTACAATTGCTTTGGAACATGATGTTCCAAATATGGTAAGAGGCGTTACATTTCCGTCACACGCTTGCAGTATTCGACCATATTGACCAATCATTGCACACCTCGCTTTTCAGAGCGATGAGCTTTGTAAAAAATCTGTGCGTTTCAGAGAGGCGGGGCAAAGAGTAGATACAAACATGCACGGTATGTGAAAAATACAGCGTTTTTGAACTTTAAATCGTGTATACACATGCATTACATTTCGATAATATTCAATCGATAATATTCGTTTTAGCCGTGTCATATGACCCCTTTAAAGATGAGCGCCCAAAGTTAGTTCAAGAACATGAAAAGGTATAAAAGACAGAAGAATCAACAGCCACCTCGGATACTGCCTACCATCACTACCCCGACACTCAGAAGCCCAGCTGAAGATAAGAAGTCCAGAAGCTAAATACACCTTTGATTGAAACAGTAATTATCCTATTTAATACTTTACTTGTTGAATATTATATGCCTTTTCATACTGATTTGTTATATAAAAGAAAAAGCAACCAATTAAAAGAAATTTAATTGATGACAAAACTGCCTACCTAGGTTTTCATTTAGTGTAGTAAGACTTCAAGTTAGGCCCTATCACAAAAGGAAACTTCCGACCAAACTGTAAGTATTTGAAATGCTTATAATTTAGTCCGGACTTATTTAACCCAACCTGAGAAAAATAAATAATAATGTAAAGATGAAGGTACACACCATAAAACAGCCCTCTAGATGTTCTAGATGTCTAGATGACCGTCACAACAAAACGTGGGTTCATTTATACATAATGTGTGAACTTTTTACACGGACCCTTATTTATCGTTTTTTATATTAAACAACACAAAGTTTGCATTTACATTTATGTTTATTTGGATAAACGACTTATGATGGAATACTTTAAAGTAATACAAGTAAAAGCACACCTCCTCCACCTGAGGGCTTATTCATGTACTGTATGTATCACAGAGCGGGACGAGCGAGTAATGTGCTGTTGTTTATTACTACAGTTTTGCTCAAATCTCACAAATGATCGCTTCTATTCCCTTTTTTATAACACATAGTAAAGCAATAAAACGTGTTGTCACCAGATAAATCTATTCCAGACAATTCAGACGACTGAATTGATTTGATACCATCAAAGAGGAAACCTGGCCGACGTTATGTCACAAAGTGGCATCAGTTCCCACAAAAGCTGATTGCCACATTTCCCAGCGAGCAAATGACAGGTTTCTCAAAGGCTTAAATCTCACACCCCGCTGAGTTTATAATGGCCATGCGCATGATACAACACGCAACATAATGCAACACATGCTCCTTAATGACCGCAACAGACATGTTATATCTTAATGCCTCACTTCTTGGTCTGTCTTTGACGAAGTTCGTGGACCTGATGCCCCTCAGAGCTGTGAAGATCTTCAACTGCTGGAGAACTAAACAGAAAATCAATATTAACCTCATGTACACTCATTCACTTTTAAGTTTTGCAGTAAATGTTTTTACCTGTTTTTCGCAATGAAGGATATGCGCTGTTGTTTGGCTAGTTTTTTCTTACCAAGTACCTCCATGCCTGTAAATGCATGCAAAAGAGTGAAATTCAAAATGTATGTGTGTTAAGAAAAATAGAGTAATGTCTCCTCTCTCATGTAATAAATCTAGCACACATTATTTGTTCAACCTTTAATATTGAGTTGAGCTGAATGGTCTCGCAGTAAAAAGTGGAAGTCCTCCCAAGAGAAGTGATCTTTGTTGTCAAGTCCAGATGCCTGAAGCATAACCGCTATACCATCATCAAACTGACTCTTAGACAGAGCACCGCCAGAGATCTCAATGAAAGACCTGCACACCAGAGAGAAAAACTCTTTCAGAATTTCAACTTTTCGTTCTTGAAAATGAGATATGGTCTGCGTCCGAAATTGCATACTGTGACAGCATGTACTGAATTTGAATGAGTACCTACCTAACGGCTGTTAAAACAGTACGTTCTATATAGTATGAGTGGGAGTAGTATGAATACATTTCGGACACACTGCGTCCGCCGTGTTTTATGGTCATGTGACCCGCATGCTCTTTGACCTATGACACGTGAGCGTTGATAAAAACATAATTTAGTCACGAGAAATTCAGTTATTGGCACTTACAGTAGAAACGGACGTCCACCTTGAAGTTTTCCGCTATATTTATTTGATTTACTTTGAAATTTGACCGTTGCTCAGCTCCTGTGGCATCATGGGATAGAGAAGTGTCCATCCGATCCACACTCACGAATGTCGGCGGAAGTAGTAGACCATCCGGGTATTTCTCGCCTACTGTTTTTTGCATACTGCGGTTTCGGACATACTATTCATGACTCATACTCATTTTCGCCTACTATATAGTATGGAAGTACGCGATTTTGGACACAGCCATGGTGAATTGTTCACAAACAGGAAGTGACATCAGATCTGACCTGAGCAAGGAAGAGAACTCCTCCTTAGACAAGAAACCGTCTCCTTTAATATCGTGCATTGAAAACAAAAGCTTAGATTTTTCCTCAGGTGTACCTGAAATGGAGAATCAGAGAAATGAAAACAATTGTAACTGTAACAGTATAGCAATAAAATCCCAGATCAACCCAATCATAATAATCAAAACAACTTGTTGTAAAAAAGAATTTTAACATTGTCTCGTAACATTTTCAGGGGGCAGAAGCTAACACGTGTCACATTACACAATGTAACATTTTTTTAAGTTGTGTTTCTTTAGGAAATTTAACACGCTGAATACGAAAATCACATACATTGTTTTTTTACCATCGACGGTAATCACAAAAAAAAACACTTTTTCTACATTTCGGTATTAGGCTATTACAGAAATGACAAGGTATTGGAATAACGCTGAGCTCAAAACAACAGTTTAACATAACAGTTACTAAAAATGAGTCGTTCAAGACTTCAGAAGTGTACATTTGATCGTTTTTGTCTTTTATGACTAATACTGTCCTCACGAACCAAGTTCCAGACATAGTCACCCATCATAGCTTCATCTCACCTTCCCTGTGCTACAGACATTTCTAGAATTATCTGACAGTGACAATTGGAAAATAAATTTTAAAATATGTGAAAATTTGTACACTTTTTGTTTACAGTATTTGCAATAAACCAATATATCGCAATTAATGACATAAGCTCAAAATTTACTTGAGCTCAGTGTTGGGTGTAACTAGTTACTAAGTAATTAGTTACTGTAATAAAATTACTTTTCCTTTGAAAAAGTAAAGTAAGGGATTACTCAAATTTTTTTCTGTAATTTAATTACAGTTACTTCTGATGTAATTAAAGTAAATACTTTGCGTAATATTTGTGTGTGCAATAGTGGAATTGACATCAAAATTCAAAGTCTAACTTTAAAATCTGTGCTTTAATGTATAATTCTCACATTTGTAATACTTTGGTCAGTTAATAAGAGTACTTTATGTAGTTTTATATTATTTATTTGAATGAATTAAAAGAGCCTATCCTTGCCTATCCTTGAATCACTTAACTAATCAAGGTTGATGTAGGATATAGAAAGTAATTAGTAATAAGTAATTAAATACTTTTCGGAGAGAGTAATTTGTACAGTAATCTAATTACACTATTGAATATGTAATTAGTAACTAGTAGTTAATTACTTTTTCAGAGTAACTTGCCCAACACTGCTTGAGCTAAATATACACTTAAATATTGATGCTACAAGAATTGTGCAAGAACTATAAAAAGGTCAAGTGAATCAAAAAATGTGTTACACTGTGTTATTATTAAGATTAAACACCTTACCGGTCATAAAAATGACGATGACATCCAGGAACTCCTGAAAGGAGATGTAGCCGTTGCCATCCTTGTCGGCTAGTGTAAACATGGACTCCACAAAGAGTGAATCAGGCTTTAGACCGAACACACGGGCAAATTCAGCGTGTGTGAGTTCACATTGTAAAGCCTCTCGGGTCCTCTTGCTAAGGTCTCCTACATCACTTTTATCAATATCCAAAACCTGGAGTCGTAAAAACATATTTTACATGCTGCCTCAATGGACTCAATAAAGTCAACACACACTTACTTTTGCAAAAGCGTGTTTGAAGAATGTCTCCACAATCTTCTCTCTCTGTTCTCTGGTCACAGCGTCGTTCAATATCTCTCTCTCACTCATTTCCGTCACGTTCAGACTCTGAATTCTGCCATCCAGCTCGGAGCGCAGGTGACTCAAAAACTCTGACCTCTTATTTACGTCATCAAAGAACAAAACCTGGCAGACACATCGAATAAAATATAATGCCATACTGAGCATTTGTTGACTGAGTAAGAAAGTTACTCGCTCCCTACCAGATCATATTCTTTGGGGATCTTCAAGAGTAGAGCCCGGTGCAGGTGGTCATTGGAAATCAGTACATCCAGGTGGTCTTGGTTAAACAGGTTATGGGATGTCAGAGATCTGCTCTCATAGAAGACCTGGAACACTTTCTTCTCATTGAAGGCAAGTGTGACCTGTTGTGGTGTAGTATTGTGACCCAGCCATTCTTTGGCTGTAAATGCAATTCCAAAAACAAGAAAAATGAACAGACCATGATTGGCCGATTGAGCCAATGTGACAGGGTCGTGTGACTAACCCGCAATTCCACGTGTGGGTTCTTCATCTCTGGTGGAACCTCTGAGTTTCTTCTGGAATCGTTTGTATCTGGCTGACCGGAGATGAGCCACCACACAAGCCACTATGAAGCTCACTGTCAATGAATGACATCATCGTACATTTGTTGAAAAATGATTGGCAGGTAAATGCATTCTTTTGTAATAGGGCTGCACAACAATGAAGAAATAATTCGATTGATATGTGATACAACAATGCTTTACGTCTGACTATACATAACTTTTTGAAGTATTAAAATTATTCAGTTATTGCAAACCATTGCAATATATGTATTGAGATATGCACATTTGCAATATTTCACTAATTGTAATATATCGTGCTGCCCATCTTTTTTTTGTGGTAAACC
Organism: Triplophysa rosa; assembly: GCF_024868665.1. Classification (NCBI taxonomy): domain Eukaryota; kingdom Metazoa; phylum Chordata; class Actinopteri; order Cypriniformes; family Nemacheilidae; genus Triplophysa; species Triplophysa rosa. The sequence continues at coordinate 11,668,656 of NC_079892.1, forward strand.
GTTTTAATAAAACTGCTGTAAATGAAACAGTTTGCAAATTTGTGTCAACAATCAATCATAGCTAAGTATTTATTAAAGTTTTATTATTTTATTTTTCAATTTCAAATGTGAATGTAAAAACTAATTAAAGGGTTCGGCTAAACAAATACGTGACTAATTTTGAACAACAACAACAACAACAACAAAAATCCATCATTTCAAAAACCAAGGAAAACCAGACAGGGTTGCCAGGTTTGTTTTTTATGCCAATTGTGCTACTTTTAAACTGTTTCCTCCATCAGCTTTTATTCTCAAGGTAGAAAATACTGTTTATGTGTCTATGATTACTACTATAAAGTGATTTCCAAGAAGAAATTGTGTTCCATAACAGTGATTGTAAAATATGTAAGATATGACTGGCAACCCTTACTCCACATCAAATGCAAACTATGCAAAAACCCAATTAACAAAAGAAATGTGTATTATCGTTTTAACACAGCACACCACAAAATAATAAAGTGTGCTTACCAACGGGAAACAAGAAGAGCACAACCACAGTTATGCCAAAACCAGCTTTACTACTGCTGTCAAAAAAACTCATAGACGTAGCCTGTGTGCAGGGGTAAAGATCGGAGGCTTTCATTGGCTCAGGCTGGGGGCAAGGATCATCTATTTAAAAAAAGCCCAAAATGATTAAACTCTACCATTTTTATAATATGCATTCATTATTGCTAAAGGCTTGTTACCGTTCACCCAGAAGAACACGTTCTTTTGAATGTCACCCTCCTTCGCACGGGTGACATCTAGGAGAACATCGTGAAACGTGGTGTTACGTATGGCTTGGATCTCCTCTTCACTGAACAACCTGAGAGGGATGAAAATGACTATTAATACATCACAAGATGATGCTTTCAAAGCTCACAGAAATATCTACAGTGTAACATTTAGGGAACTCATTGGAAAACGTCCCACCCGTTTTGTCTGTTCTCAAACCAGAAGCGATCGGCGTTCCTTATGCGTTCAAACTGGTCCAGGATGATGGCTGAGAAGACTGGACCTGGTCCGTCCTTAGCTTCTAGAAGCCCGCCAACAAACAGCTCCAGTCTGGAAGTGTCATTCTCGTACAACTCTGCAAGCTCCTTCAGCAACTGCAAAAGTGTAATGTTTAATTTAACCACTAGGCATTCACATTTTTTACATTACCTTTGCGAAAGTTGCTACAAAGATTAGCATGTTCATACCTGTGTATTATTCAATTTGGGGTTGATCTCCTCCCACGTGTCGACCGGCCGAATGTTAAAACTCTCTCTGACCTGATTATAGCTGGGCAGCCCGAAATCACGCCCCCTCTGGATGGTCAAGGCCACTGCATCCGATCGTGAGAACCGCAGGGGCCCGTACATATAATCTGATTGAAAAACAGCACAGAAAAGACGAATACTCTTCAGTCAGGTCCCACACATTACATTAGCGTCTGTAAAAAATAAAACAACCTTTCAAATCCTCCACCACGATGTTGTCCTCTCTCTCAGCGATCTGAGAGGCCATGCCCATCACCAGCTCATCTACATCCTGACCGGACTGAACATTTGGGTTCTACAAGAAAGAGCGTTAGACATTGTGTATGTGTATAAATATCATTCATTGTAAATACTGTATCAGTAACATTTATCAATTTTACAAATTTAACGATTTATCAATGCAAATGCATAATCTTATCTAATCATATGAATATAAATGATTAAAGAAAACCTTTAAGTAAGGCCACCACCTTTGAAATTGTAATTATAAGTCAAACCAAACCCATTTGTTAAGACTCACATTTCGGCTCCAGAAGGCATTGCACAAACGCAGACCTGTAGATTTACTCCCATCTACATTCACTGCATTTTGATAGTGACACGTCCTGTTCCTGAATCATAGAGATCAAGAAGCATTCCAAAAATTTTAGATACAATTAACTCTTTGCCCTATCTGTGTTTTTAAAAAGGTTGCCAGGACCAGCATTTTTGATCATTTTTACAAATCTTTGCTAGCCCCAAGAATATTTTCTTCTACTGTATATGAACATTCAATATATCAAGCGCAACCCCAACTGTGTAACAGTAAAAACATTTTTTAAGAGTTAAAGACTGACCCTGCGTCAGAAATCGCCTAATTCCATACTATATAGTAGGCCAAAATCAGTACGAGAACAGTACATGAACAGTAAGTCTGAAACCAAAGTGTGCAAAAAACTGTGGGCGAGAAATACCCGGATGGTCTACTACTTCTGCCGGGATTTGTGAGTGTGCATTGGATGGACACTTCTCTATCCCATGATGCCAAGGGAGCTGAACAACGATCGCATTTTAAAAGTTAATCAAATAAGAATAGCAAAAAACGTAAAGGCGATTGCCCGTTTTCAAATGTAAGTACCGATAAATGAATTTTTATAACGTGTACGTAGACTACAGGTTGTTGTTAATACGTCATAGGTCAAAGAGCATATGGGTCACATGACCATAAAACATGGTGGATGCAGTATATCCGAAATATATTCATAGGTACTCCCACTCATACTGAATAGAAAGTACTGTTTTAACAGTCGATCGGTAGGTACTTATTCAAATTCAGTACGTACACGTCACAGTATGCGATTTCGGTCAAAGTCAAAGACTATATGTTTATAATTTACTCACTCTCCTCATGCCATTCCAGATGTATGACTTTTTTCAAATTGGTTCTTGCATGTATTGTGACAACCAGCAAGCAAATTAAATTATATTTTTGAGTAAACTATTCTTTTAAGAATTTCATCTAATATGGCATATTTTCATTGGGGATTCTGGAAATATACCTTTTATAAACACCAGGCGGTGCAAGAGTCAGTCCAAACCTGACGGCAGCCGCTTCAAACTCTGCAGAGATGCTTGGATCCACATATTTTTGATAACCTGCAGAAAGTGAAATGTACTGTATTACAGCCTTACACACTCTTGGCATTCTCTCAGACAACTTCACAAGGTGCATTCTGGCAAAATGTGTCAAGACCTAAAGAAGTTTGCACCTATTGGATACTTACCTTATATTCTTTCATTCCGTATGTAAAATATTATGTTATTATTTGAGAATGAATACTATTGAAGGTTATTCTAGATTTATTATGGTTAACCACATTTATTACAGTTAAAACACTCACTGCAGTAACTTTGTATTTTGACAGAAGTTGCGGTTACCACAGTACATTTTTAAGGGACTCAACAAAAATTACATACTTGACTTGTTTTAACCTGTTATGACGTAGAGGCCAAGTCCATGTTGCCAACTACATTACGTAAAAGCCACAAGATATCTTTTAACAAACCACAGATTAGTCTCATGCAGCCAGACTTCTGACCTGCAGCATGAAGTCTGGCCCGCTTTGTTGCTTTATCTGACCTGCTTTTATGTGTTGTTCAAGTGGATGGTTATCTGAATAGTCACCACAACAATAGAGCGAAGTAGAAACAAATTACTGAAATACAATCAATATAAATTATGGAAATTAAGTGGGTTCAGACCTAGAAAGTTACTGTGGATAAATGCACCTGCTAAATGCTTGAATGTAAATATGGACGACTTGCAACTAATTGCATAAAACAAACGTTTTATGCCATCATTTTCCTATGAAAAAGTTGAAATTTTATTTAATCGTAATTTTTTAAGGCAAGAAGATTTGCACAGGTAATAAATAAAATGTACTAACACCAGTGACAGTGGGATCAGTCCAGCGTCCTCCATCTACTTTAAAAACACTTTAAAAACGTAAAACAACGTAAAAAAATGTTAAAAACACCTTAAAAACGCTTTAAATACGTTTTAAAAATGCTTTAAACATGCTTTAAAAAAACGTTAAAAACACCTTAAAAACGCTTTATATACGTTTTAAAAATGCTTTAAACATGCTTTAAAAAAAACGTTAAAAACACTTTAAAAACATTTAAAAAATGCTTTAAACATGCTTTAAAAACCGTTAAAAACACTTTAAAAACGCTTTAAATACGTTTTAAAAACGCTTTACACATGCTTTAAAAACACTTTAAAAATGCTTTAAACACGGTTTTAAAAAACTTTTAAAAAGCTTTAAATACGCTTTAAATACATTTTAAAAACGCTTTACACGTGCTTTAAAAACGCCTTAAAAACACTTTAAACGCGTATTAAATGCGCTTGCTACATCTTTCTGCTTTCACAGGCATATAAATGTAAAAAAAACTGATCGAACATAAAATCCATTGTGACCGCCCCTCCAGACGGTCAGTTGGTGAAGCGTGGGTGTGCCGTCTGAGGCAAAAACTAACCACATTGCATGTCCACATTCACACTCTCACAGAGGAAATTCTTACCTAAATAAGAAGGAACTTGAATTCCCAGATAGGCCGGCAGCCACTCATAAAATGCTATATTCTAGAAAAAACAAAAGAGTTACCAGAAATCCAGAGAAAGATGTTATTAACCGCGTTCATAAAAAGCATTCAACGCAACAGAGTTCAAAGGAAAGCCGGCGCAGTACATTATGCCCTTCCAAATTGGCACCTATTATGTGGTGTGACTCAGTAATTCAGGACTATTTGCTGTACCTGAAATGTTGCAATAACCGTCTTTCGAGCAGCTTGGAAAAGCTCTTCGTCTGACCATGACGGGTGTTCCTCGTGCAGTTTGGAGGCCAGGTGATTGTGGTAACGAAACCAAATGATTCCCTCGATGACCGAGAATATGTTCTCATTGGCCCAGGCATTTCCAAACTCTGGAGACACGCAAAACCGGCACTTACAAACCACACTGCAGACTACTGTACACGTTTAACATTTCAGTGAGTGCTATGCGAAAGACTTTCATTATTGGTGGAAATGCTCCTATTGTGATTTGAGAGCATCTATTAAACATGTAAAAATATATATTCATATTAGTTGCTTTTTGATACAGAGAAATAAAATGATTAAAATAACAGTCAAGTTTCAATGCTAATTCATGTAAAGAGAGAACTGTACACAGTTCAATTACGGCTTGTTAGTATGACAACTGTCTGTTTTACAGTGTGTACCTGGTTTATCAATCACTGGGTTATTATGTTAAGCAATGATTGTGGCACATTAGGATTAATTTCCACACCACACCTCAGTATCTGCCTTGTGTTATTTTTTACAACTGCACATTGTTACGAGTTTTTATTGGACTGCAGGAGTAAATAAATCTCAGACTGGACGGGACCGAAATTTCCTGCTTCAGAAACGTACGCCAAAAATGGTCACAGATGCTGTTCTAAAACTGAGTTTTAAAGGGATAGTTAAAATGAAGAGATAGAAAACGCAAAGGAATAGAAAAATGACAATTCTGTCATGAATTACTCCCCCTCAAGTTGTTCCAAACCTTTAGAAATAGATTTGTTTGGTTGAACACAAAGAAACCTTTGGAACAATGTTACCAACTGAGATTTCTGGTGCACCGTTGACTACCATAGTAAAGAAAATGATTGTCATTTTTTTAGTTCCGTTGAACACAAAAGAAAACATCTGAAAGAATTGAGGAAAACAAGCAGTTCTGGGGCACCTCTGACAACCATTTTAATGGTAGTCAATGGTGCCCCAGAAATCTCAGTTGCTAACATTCTTCCAAATATCTTTCTTTGTGTTCAACAGAACAAAGACATTTATACAGGTTTGGAACTACTTGAGGTTGAGTAAATGATGACAGAATTGTCATTTTTGGGTGAACTATCCATTTCTCTCTCTCTTCAAAAGATATGTGCAAAAATCGGCTGGAATCAAACCTAAACATGCAAAATATTGATTTGTGTACAGGCAGAAAGCTAAGTTTTTAACACCTCATTTGACATATATAAACCAGGACCTTTCACCTGGATTAAACACAAAACAGTCCTTTGGTATATTATTGATTGTATGGTAATAAACAAATGTTTGTCTTACCAAAGAGCTCTTGTGAACTAGGGCCTGTTGTGGGGTCCGGTGCGCTCCACATGAGATAACTACTGTTGCTCCGTCTGGGCATATCCGGAGAAGAGCCCGAAGCCAAAAGCCCTCTGGAAAACATTCTCAAGGCGTCACACCAAGAGCTGGAGGATCCGTAGATGGAGCTGCCATCCGTCCATGCAGTCACATGATTCAACTAAAAAAATGATGGGGTAGTTGAATGTCAACTGAAGTACTGTAAGGTTACAGGGTCTCCACATACACATGTCCTGTCATTTACGTTACCTGTGCGCGGGGGTTGTTGGGACTTTTTCCTGTGCTGTCATCCCATGCTGCTCTTTGAAATGGAAGCAGGACTGGTTTTGAGGAGTTGGAACCAAAAACAGGGTCGTCTTTTTGGACTTCAATATGCATGAACTCAGGGGGGCAACCGGGTCGTCGGGATTCTGAGATCTCGGACCATACGTGATAACCTAATAGGTTAACAAAAAGCATGTGCAAACAATGCATTCAAATAATTTCCTTCTGAATAAATTTCAATAAATTGTAACAGTCCGGAAGTAAAAGTCACATTCATTTTCTCCATGCGGAAATTGTTTTTAAAGATAATAACCTTGAAAGACAAACACACCATTCACTCAAGATTAGCAAAGCAGAACGCAGCAAGCAGTCGTTTCCTACACATCAGTTTGGAGTGAAATGTGTTTGAATTTGATCATGAAATAGACTTTTTGAGAGATTTTACGACGAATTTATAGCCATTATAATTGGTTTACAAATCACAAGTCATCCAAGTTGACCACTGCACTTGCTTGCCAGTGATACGCGGAGGTTGCCATGTCCTCATATGAAATTTAATAGATTCTACAATTTTGTTTTTTATTTCTATTTTTAATAAAAATAGTTGTTTGTCCTACATTTTTGTTAATGCATTTTAGGCCTATAGTTACAGCCTATTTAAAAAAAGTTTCAGCCTATTTGCGCCTTGCCCATCCCAGTTTATCACAATACCAAAAATCATCTTTGCAGCCAAAAACAGCCAAAATAATTGCTCTCACTCGCTGACATTTAAACACTGTTTGTCTGTATCATTTTTTTCATCTGCAGCGTGCCTTGCTTCCAAGTGTTGGCCTTATGAGCCTATAAGATAGACATGTGTATAAATAAAGCTTCTTTGTGGCACTCTAAATCTTCTACTATAGCATTAAAACTTTGGTTTTAAGTTTAAGGTACTTGAAGGCAAAATACTTTCAGAAACTGTGAAACCATGAAAGACTTGGCTGTGTTTCAGTCAGCAGGTTGCATCTTGAATCAATGAAGGATCACTCACCGAAGGCCACAGAGAGAACAGTTCTGTTTTTGTGGGACAGGAGACCGGACTGGCCACTCATGGCAGTGTTGCTAATGCGGCGGGGGTTGGGCAGGTTCGGCTCCTGTCGGGGCTGATAAACTCCATCAGCGTACTGCGCCGGCAGGAGGCGCACTAGAGCTGAATCTGCAGGAGCAACAAGGTCATCTTTAGAAATCAGTTCAAAGTTTTTTTTTAAGATAAATGATTACTATCCCACTCACTCGCTGCCCCTCGGCCATGATATGCCAGATTATTGTACCACCCGTCGGACCTCTGAACTTCCCAGGTAATGGCAGAATCGGCACCTGTTTGGTACAAAGCAGGTGGATCAAAAGCAATTTGGCAACAGTTTTTTATGTATGTGTATGTAAAAGCAGGATACAGAGTTTCAAAACATTTTAGCAGTTTAACTATTTGTATATAGACAATTATAAAGACATAAGTAAAATATAATATAATTTTGCAATAATATATAATATAATACAAAAATAAATATGTTATTGTATTCACTTTACAATAATATACTATAAATATTAAATTGATTTATTATATAATAATAATAATAATAACTATAACAATGATGTCTTATAATTTATTACAATTACGAAATAATAATAGAATTCATCATATTTTTAACATTACAAATTAGCATACCAATTTAACTCAATACTGTAACTGAAAATAAATGTTATAATAAAACATGCGCCCTGTAATGCGAGCACTGGAGCCGACTCCACAATCAAAATGATGATTCATTTTATCCAAGCATGACCTGAATATGTTTTAAAGATCTTCAAATAAAGGAAATCTAACGTTTTGTAACCAAACCTAAAATAGTGCAGGACATCTATGTCATTATTATTTTGTTTGAACTTTTAACGAAAACTTATTTCATTTTAAGGTTTAATTTCCAATGTGTTGACAGACCACCGTAAAATAAATAAATAAACAACACTGTACTCACAAATAGCTCTATAGAGAACAAGCAGCGCAGTTAAACGTCTCCAGAGGACCTCAAACAAACCCATTCTTGCGAACCAATGAAGCATCTCGCCACCTGTGCAAGAATGCGCACTTCAGAGAAAACACTACACACCGTTCTGTACTGTGTGTTACAGAAACAGAAAGTGAAGAACAATCATCAATCAAAGAAATGCAAAACACAAAATAACAGCGTTCAACTCACCAGTCGTTGGCTATGAAGTCCAATGGGAGTAGATTAAAGAGGAAAGCCTCTAAATGAGGCGTGAAAGAAAGATCTGTCCCACATTCAGATCTGACCGTTCACTCTTATGCTGAAGGGGTGGTCAAGAGCGGTTAACGCCTCTATTTTCTGGAAATACCAATCAATGCAAATCAAAGCTATAATTAGTAAACGCGAGCGTTTAAAAGATGCGCGCCGACCTGCTCATCTTATTCCCCACGCGCACCTTTCCCTCAAGGCGCTCGAGCTTGCATACAGGTAAATTACGTCGCAGCATTTGGTTGGCTAGAGCTTTGTTCAGGTCTATTAAGTAACAGTCCGTTTTTTGGAAGATCCGATGTCCTTTGATTTACAGTGTCAATCCGCGTATCATCTTTCACGCGCGCAATCGCAGCCAGGTGCGCTCACCTGCGCCGGGATCGCTTTACCGGAGCCTGTATTTATTTGCGCTATAACGGGCTGTTTTAAGAGTAGACATTTCTGTGCCTATAGCTAGTGGGTGTTTTTTTGAAGTTTTGTTTAGAATTTTAAAAGAAGCAATATGAAGAAGTGAGATATGGACTGTTATCTGTGATCTGCAGGTAACTGAGCCGTTGGCCAACACTGTGCTGCTTTCAGCTTCAGAGAAAGATGACTTTCTACGATGGTATTTACCCGTTTTATCCGCTACAAAGGAGCTCGTTCATCATCGACATCAGCCTCCTGGTTGTGATTCTGGTTTTCTCGGTTTTGGCTGTCAGCTTCCTGCTCATCCTGCCGGGAATACGTGGCAAGTCGGTGAGTGCTGCTCACTTACTTTGTCTAGAACTGTGTGAAGTCCTTTAATGGTGTTTTTTAGCATCTTATTCCACATCTCAAACCATTTTTGTTAAATGTATCGTATATTAATGTTAGGTTCTTCAGATTTGTTTTGGGGTTCTTTAAGGTCACAGAAATAACTTTTTTATTCATTTGTCTTTTATTTGTTCATTTTTATTTGTAAGGGGGAAGGGGTTGGTTGGTTCTGTTCTGTTAAATATGAAGTCGAGGACAGTTGCAAACCTTTGATATGAAATAGATTTGGTGACTTGAAAACAGAAAAACTAATAATTGTTTTTTTTGTTGCAGAGACTGTTCTGGATGTTCAGGATAATCACGAGTTTATTCATTGGAATTGTTTTAGTTGGTAAGTATCTTTAAATTATTTTTCATGGCATTTGTTTCCAGGTGTGGATGGGAAATTCCAGCGTTATGGATGTGACATTTTCAGGCAAAACTTGAAATATAAACTCTTAGAGAGTGTATTTATTACCAATATATTGAATGATCTGTTTATATTTGACTAAACCTTTAAAAAGGGAGTCCAGACATCAGAGAAATATCAGTCTATGAACACGTTTTCTATTTTAAGGGAAAGAAAAATTCATGCGTTGTGGAAGTGACAATTAACTGAAAATGGAAAACTATGCTGTAATAACCAAATAGTACTTTCAAAACTTGAATCCACCAAATATCTGACCTATCAGTAGTGAAAAGCGATTGATATTTCATTTTAAGGTTGACATTTGCATAGTATTGCCCATACACTAGTAACTGTAAAAAGTTTTTGGACACATTTGGACAACCAGGTCTCCAGATATGTCAGTTTCAACAGAACAAATGCATACTGTATTTGTAAAACGTTTGCTTGTGCTATATTTTGTTACGCAATGACATTTGGTGTCCAAATTCTGTGGTTACCATATATCCTTATGCTGAACTCAGTAGTAGACGCTGTGTAGCTTGAACAAATAGGTCTGTACACGCTATCCAGCTATCTAATATGATTGTATAAGAGCCACTGAGCTCGTGTAACTGGCTGTAAACTCTTTCCGTTCACTCAAGGGCTGAATTTTACTGGAGACTGGGCTGAAGCCAGAGTGAAGGCCAATACCTCCTACAAATCCTTCAGTAATGCAGTGGTGTCAGCTGAGGTGGGTCTGCATGTTGGGCTGTATGGAATCAACATCACACTCCGAGGTGAGTCACTTTCAGTACTGTATTTACATCATCATAATGAAAATATTACGTCATGTAATAAATCCTAGACTCAGTTCTGTTATGTAACACATACTTTTTACAATCCAGACCAATTATGTGGATACAATAGTCCTGCCTTACATTTGTTCTTGTTGAATGGCCTGTTTCACATTAGATTGCAAAAGTAAAATGGGTTGCGGGTGTGTTTCATGTTGAATTTAATTAAAAGGAAATCAAAATTCCCATAACTCACTCAAGTGTTGTTCCAAACCTGGATCAATTTCCTTCTTTCTTAACCATTTATTTTCATATAATGAAAGTGAATGGAGACTGGAGCCATCTAAAATTAAAAAAGCTAAAAAGAGGTCCATACGATTGTGTCTTATATTCTTCTGAAGTCAATCGATAGTTGTCTTCCAATATGATCACTTTTTAAATTTAATTTGTTTTAATAAAAAGCTATTTTAAAGATTTACAGTACCATTCATTCTCATTAAGTGGTAGGATATTCTTAAAAATAACTTTTTTTTGTTCAATGACTTTTTAGCAACAGTTTTGTGAACTATTACTTTATGATAATTAAACTACCATATTTCAGATTTAAGATCATTAAACTAAACTGCAAGCAACTGCAATTTCACAGAAGTTCAATTTTATGTACTGTATATAGTGTGTGTGATGACTTTATTTTATTTTTCCTTTACATGCACATATGTTAATATTTTAAAATCTGGCCCTATACAGGACATCCCGTATCACAGATAAATGAGACCATAGACTACAATGAAATCTTCAGGTGGTCCGCAGACATGGATGACCAGTATACCAATGCACTGGAGAGGGGTCTACCCAACCCCATCCTTTACATCGCAGAGAAATTCACCCGTAACAGCGCTTGTGGACTGATCTACCAATACAGATACTCTGGACGGTTTGCTTCAGCCAATCTGTGGTAAGCCACACCGATGCACAGACAGAACCAAAATCGAAACTACTTCCTATTCCAAGAATCTAAAATAAATGCTTTTCTATCACAGGACGGCTTTTTTCTGCTGGCTGGTGGCTAATATTCTCTTTTCAATGCCTGTCATCATCTACGCCGGGTACATGATGATAGTCACGGCCGCTTTCATCTTCTTCTCCCTGGCTTCCTTCTCAACGATATACAACACGGCCCCGTGTGACTTCACTATAGGAGCAGATTCATTCAGAGCAAGCTACAGTCACTCATTTTGGCTCGCTTTGGCAACGGGTAAATGCTCCCTTAAAAGAAAATATACAACTTATTCAAATGATTAACCCTAACTCATGTTAAATAGGTCAAAATGACTTTTTCTATTCAGTCTTTTTTCATGATAATATTTTACCACAATTTTATGCATATGCAGTTTTATGGCAGAATTAACATGTTTTAAAGGTGCAATGTGTGATATTATAAAGGATCTATTGACAGAAATGCAATATACATGTAATATACATAACTATGTGTTCAGAGGTGTATAAAGACCTTACATAATGAAGCGTTATGTTTTTATTATCTTAGAATGAGCTATTTCTATCTACATACACCACGGGTCCCCTTACATGGAATTCTCCATGTTGTTTCTACAGTAGCCCTAAACGGACAAACTGCTCTACAGAATGCATTTCGTAAATATGTTATCTTCTTCGGCAAAGGAGTAAAAACGTGACGACATCTTTGATCTGTGATAGTCACCGTAGTGCTTTGAAAGGAAGGGGTGAGCAGTGGAGTGCGCCGTTGGTTGTAATTCACAACCTCACCACTAGATGCTGCTAAAACTCCACAGTGCACCTTTAATGTTTGACTTTGTTTACTTTTGTACAGTATACAATTTAGGTCCTAGAGGTCACTTGATGTCGACTGCGTAAAATCTTGCTTGTGATGCAGTTGAAAAACAATGTTGTGTTATGTTGGATTTCAGGTTTGTTGTGCGCTGTGATTGGATTGATGGTGGTGCTGTTGGGGTGTCTGTTTCCTGCGAAGATGAGAGAGGCATTTAGTGTTGGCGCTGACAGTGAGGATGAAGAATGTCGTACTGGTGAAGGCTACCTCAACAAAGGCTTTCTAGAGGGGGTGTTCTGTGAAGACATCCAACAGACGGGAAAAAGCAAGGAATCTCAGCAGATCACTACAATAACAGTGGGTTTCATGGCACGAAGAAACACAATTTAATCTGTATTAGCTAGCTATTACATGTCATGAAAGGGAAAGTAAAGATTCTGTCATTATTTTCCACCATGATTCCAAACCAGACTTTAAAGAATCTTTACAGTTTTTTCAAGGCATATAGAGACCGGGGGAATCACACTCAAAAAGAAGCAAGCCTTCAAAAGCCGTATCTAAAAAAACTGAAAAACGGTCTTCAGTTGTAAACCATGATACTAGCAATGCCTCGAATGCACAAAATCTTGAATGCAATGTAAATCACTTGGGATAAAATGTCACATTTGAGTAAAGACGCCCAATTTGGCCCACAAGATATGCACCACCAGTTTTGAACTCAGCAAAACCATCCAACAAATGACCAAGCGATAAATATATTCGAGAGCTAACAGCCGAGCCCCTGATCACTCAATGGAAATAAAGCCGTGAAAAGATTCTTTAAAACATAAAATTCAAATAATGCAAATCTCATTCACATCATGATTTACAATGCACACCAAGTCACTGCTGTTTGATTGAAAGTTTAATTGTATTTATTTTGTTCTCTCTTTCTTTACAGCGACTTTGAAGGACGTCTGCTTTTCACCCGCTCGCACTACTCGAACACCTGCTGACTGAATACCTGGGATCAGCTAAATATAATTTATAGACATTATACTGTATAGAATTGTTTTTCTTGTACCTGCGTATTGATATGTAAATATGTACATAATACTACTTCAGAAATATGAAACAAATAAAACACAATCTCGAATGTCATCATTCTTTTCTTTTTCTATTATCCACTGTGATGATACCATAATGGAATTTACAATAATGGCTTGTTGCGTTTTCAATATTTGCATAATAATAATTACTTTTGTAAGCCATCTGAGGAATGTGGAATTTAAAAAGTAACACAATTATGAAATCCAATGACTGGCTATTGCTTTTGTTCCTACTACTAAGATGTGAGCAAAGCTAAAAATGGTGTTAAATTGCTTTCTTATTAAAACGTAAAAATCACATATGCATTTCAGTCTGCATTGATTCATTATGTCATTCATTCTGTAACATCATGCATAAACATGAATGGATTTCATTAGTTATATTTTACTCTTTAAATCAGGCATGCTTATATCTACAGAAAAGCTTCATTCACAGTGTACAGTACCCATGTAGGTTAATTTATCACAGAGATATTGAAAACCTAATATACAATGCATACTATTTATCAAACAGAACCGTTCTCTTTGGATTTTAGCATGCTTTAGTCAATTTACTAACCTTTGAGTTCGGGAAATGTGTGTTTTGAATTAATGTAGTGTATTATTGTATTGCTAATGCCCAACATTATTTGATCATATGTGGCTTACAGTAGTTGTTTAACTCGAGCGCAGTCGCTTAAATATTTACAGATCTTCTGTAAAACCGAACAGAATTGAGTCTATTCTGTTTCAGTTCAAGAGGACTTTGGGCTTAAACCAAAGCCATATCATGTATATACAGTAGAAATTAATAAAACAAGCATCTACTCTGGTAAAGAAAAACAATTTCTTTCATTCTCAAAATAAATGAGTAATAAAGAACAGCACGCCTTTGATACAAGAAATGATATGATTGAGTTCGTTTGTGTGTGTTCATGCACGTATCGCTACTGTATATCAAGCAAGTCATTGCTCTTCAATATGTTTCAGTCATTTTTTTTTTGGAAAGAACTGTAAACCTGTAAACTTGTTTAACTTCACAGCAAAAATGTTCGCATTGTAGGGTTCATCAGATGTACACCGGAGTTTCCTGTCCAGTCAGCAGCCTGAACATGACAGCGGGCATAGTTTTCATTTTAATCTGTCGAAGCAAAAACAAAGAAACGTCAGTGCGCAATTAAATGACGTAATGAAGACAATTTGCTGTAAAAAGCTTTAAATAAGATTAGTTTTGTTTGACTCATGCCGAAAGCCAGGAGTGTGTACTAACTGTCCTTCTTTACTGTACTTAAGCATTATGGGGACAAAATACATTGTTTTTAAGAACAGAATGTAACAGCTTTTTTTGTTAAACAATTACATTTAACTAATTTTAAGTGTGTCAAAAGGTTAGATTTGGTCAAATTTCTATATTTTAAGCCTCAGTCATAACTTCCTTTCTATTAAAAAACAACATGTACAGTATAAGAAGTGTATAACCGAGGGAAATGCTTCTTATTTATTTTTGATCAATTAAAAATCATTTGACAGACTGCATGCCAGCTTTTTCAGCATAAAGTGAAAAATGTCATTACCGTCACACATCATTACCATCACTGTCATGATCTATTCTGTGTTCCCCTGTTATTTTGGACTTTTATGTTATTTCCTGTTGCGTGCCATGTTTGTAGTCCTTTGTAGTTTTTCATGTTAATTAGTTTCCCCGGGTGTTTCTATTCAAACACTAGTGTTTCCTTTGTCTGGTCGGTCTTTGTTGTATGCTTCGTTCAGTGTTTGGATTACCTTGGTTTGTATTTTGTCCTGTATTATTTCATTAAATGTTTTACTGCATGTGGATCCGCTTTCTGCCTGGTTACTCTCCGTCACAATCACATACACATCACATTTTTAACACAGCGCTCATACGTAAATGTAATTCCCCTCTACTTTTAACATCCCAGAGTTCATTAAACGTCATAACGTACCTCTCCTACAGATACGGACAGGGCGTGGACGATTTTCTCATGCGCCATGGCGACCACACTCTGTCCGTTTATCTCAATGATTCTGTGGCCGACACGCACCCCTCCCCGTTCTGCAATACCTCCACGCATCAGACTGCAGATCTGGGAAATCAACAACAGGATGACCATCAAATCGTGCGAATACAGCATAATATAGCAAAAGAATCCCATAAATGTGCTAATAGAGAGCAGCTGAATGGATAAGTAAATCTGTCTATTTTGCCTGTTTAGTGCCATCTCTGTTTAAAACATAAAATTGCAGGTGGCTTCATAGCACAATTGCAGGTTTGACGCCACTAGGGGCACTCAGAAAATACACTTAGCGGCTTTAATATGATTGATATTCTCTTTAGTTTATTGACTCACTATGCCATTCTGTACGCTGAAGCCGAGCTGGTACTGTAAATCTGGTCTCTTTATGATGACAGTGGTTACAGGTGGGCAACTCACCACACTCAGTTTGACCTGCATGTGATTCTTGAGACCCTAAAATGCCCAACAATCACACAGACATATAAATAAGAACACATATTGTTGAAATCTTGTGCCGTGAGTCTACTCAAAAGACGTCAAAACCTTAATGATGCCCTGACAGGTAGAAAGGGGCAGGCCCACGAGGCTGGTGTCATTGACGGCCATGATCTGATCGCCCACATTGAGTTTGCCCGAGCGGGCGGCTGGACCGTTGTTCAGCATGCAGGCCAGGATGACGGTGGGGAGGATGGAGCCCCAGCCCGATTCCACGATCACCACGCCCAGAATCTCTCCCTTCTGCTTTTCAAGCTGAAGCTGAGAACATGAACATAAAATGAGCCTTGACACCCAAACAAACAGTTCAATTGCTACAGCAAAGGTGTTCTTTCTTCTTTACCTCTTTACAGTTTTCAGAATTGGAGAAATGGATGAGGTCGTCATTATACATCTCCTGTGAGTTCAGGATGTCACTGTAGTCTTTCTGGCTCAGGTCCTTGGGGTTGATCCCATTGGCCCGGAGGAACTCTTGGTAGGCCATGCTGAACGCCTGACCAATGGACTGTGCGATAAGCTGGGCCTGTGGAGGAGGAGAGGTGAACCGCTCGAGAGGAGGCTACTTGACAACGTGACGACATCGCAGAGTGAGAGAGTGCTTGACTCAAATCGATAGAGCGGACAAGTGAAAGCACGCGCGGTTACGTGAACAAATACAAAGCATGGGTAGGTGAGATATGAGCAGAATGTGGACCTGCAGAATTTGGTAGAAATCTCAGATCTGTATAGATTTCTTTGCTCTGATGATTACAGAGAAAGATATTCAGAAGAATGCTTGTAACCAAACAGTTCTTGGCCACCATTGGCATCCATAGTAGGAAAAATGACAATGGTAGTCAAAAGTGTCCCAGAACTGTTTGCTGTCCTACATTCTTCAAAATATCTTCTTTTGTGTTCAACAGAACAAAGACATTTATAAAGCAATTTTCCCTACTATGGTAGTCAATGTGGCCAAGAACTGTTTGGTTACAAGCATTTTTTCAAATATCTTTCTCTCTGTTCATCACAACAAAGACATTTATACAGATTTGGAACAACTCGAGGGTTTGAGGTGTTTCCTCATTTGCAAGTCCCTTTGGATAAAAGCATCAGCTATATGAATAAATGTAAAGGTTACAGACTTTATCTTTAACCTGTTGTACAAGAAATGTGATTGTAACATGCAGAATTCATTTCATTAGCTCACATCTTCAGACTCAAAGACGTAGCACATCATGCGGTACTGCTTCCGGTTCTCTCTGGCGAGGCCCGAATCAGTGCAGTCAAGAGAAGACGAGTTTGACAGACGCCTGCGGGCCATTAGGACCACCACGTTACCGATGTCTGCGATATACGAGATGGTGCGGAGGGCGTTGTCCATCAACGTTTCCTGTCAACAAGGATGTGAGATCAGTCAAAAAAACAACAGTGTATATGAATCAATCCAGCAGCATGTTTTACTGTAAATTTTATTTAACATTTTTCTTGAAATTATTCAATATTTATGACGTTTGTCTTTTAATAGGACAGTACAATGAAAGAAAAAGTAAAGGCCAGATTCGACCCCATGCAACCCTATAACTTAACATGAGCACTAACCAGTACACCAACCGTGTTGTTTTATATATACTGTGTATATATATATACATATACAGTGTTGGGTGTAACTAGTTACTAAGTAATTAGTTACTGTAATTTAATTACTTTTCCCTTGAAAAAGTAAAGTAAGGTATTACTCTTATTTTTCTGTAATTTAATTACAGTTACTTCTGATGTAATTGAACTAAATACTGTGTTATATATTCAATAGTGGAAACGACATCCAAATTATAAGTGTAACTTTAAAATGTATGCTTTAATGTATCCTTCTCACATTTGTATAATTTGGTCAGTTAATGAGAGTAATTGTAGTGGGGGGGGGCGCTATGGAGCAGCGCAGGAGATAGACGTGTTATACATCTCCTCCACAACCAAGCCGATAAAAAGTAATTTAACAGTCTAAAAGAATAATTGTAGTTAAATAATGTAGTTATTTATTATTTATTTGAATGAATTAAATAAGCCGTTTCATCCTTTAATCAATTCTTATCAAGGTTGATATAGGATATAGAAAGTAATTAGTAATAAGTTATTAAATACTTTTTGGAGAGAGTAATTTGTAAAGTAATCTAATTACACTATTGAATATGTAATTAGTAACTAGTAATCCGTTACTTTTTTAGAGTAACTTACCCAACACCGTATATATATATAGTATGGTACTGTATTGCATAGCAGGTTTAAGTTGCTTTAAGTCTGATGTTTAGCTGGTTTTCTGGTCTAAAACCAGTAAAGCAGAGTCACCAGACTGGGAGATTTGTATTATAATCGTTCCATGAAATGTACAGTGTATAATACATGAAATGATTTTGTAAAACTTCACCCACCTGTGTATCAGCATTGAGCACCTTGATTGCTTTGGTTGAGATGAACAAGTCGATCTCTGTCAAGCTGTGAGCGTCACCCTCTTCAGACTGAAAGTCATAACACAAAGATTACAGCATCATCTAGTGGACTGACATGGAATTTACAACCATCATCCATTTTCAATGGTGTATCAACAATATCTTTACCATAAAGCAAATTTGAATGTATATTCGTGAGAGTTTAACCAAGGAAGAGAAATGATTTGTACAGATGCTTTCATAATACCTTAACACAGTCAAGAGCTTCCTGCGCTTGTTTCATGCGGATGCTTTTGGACGGGTTCCTGTCGGACAGCAGCTGGGTAGAGCCGAGGTAGTTTGCTGCAAAGATGATTCCGTTGACAAGATCCTCTGGCTCACAGGGACCCGGGACTGATGAGAAATGCAAAGACAAGGATAAATAGCTAGTTGGGTAAAAACATTCAAAAACTTAATCTCGTTACAAAACTTACTATCCACAAAGCTGGGGAAAGAAGGATTTTTCTGGGGTGGCTGAAAAGCAAAAGATATATAAGGTAAAGATTGTTTAAGTGACATTACACATGTGATATATTCTGAGATAACTGAATCAAATGCTTTCTTCAGATTGCATTGTTTTGCACCTAACTGTTTGCTTGAGCATCTAACCGGTTTCTTGGTTACCTCTCTGTTTTGTCCAGCTGGTGTTTCTGTTCTTCGGTCATTCGGACTACTCAGAGAAACCTGTACAGAACATTAAAATGACAAATGATAAACAGATTATATGGGTGCAATTAAAAAATGCCAGCTGATCAGTGTTAACTACATACCAAAGCCATGATATACAATATACTGGTTAAAATGTAGGCTCACAATGCTTAAATGTCTAATAAAATATCGTTCATATAAAAATCTTAGTTGGAAATGATAGCCTTTTGGTTAGTGCTCCGACATATAAGTGACTACACTAAAGATGATAAAATATAACATAGTTTTGATTGATTTGTCGTTTTTAGTCACAATGCAATTCCCATAGTTACATGTATTTAATAGAGTTTGCTGTTATTTTAAAACATGAAAAAATCATGAGGACCCTAATAAGTGACCGTCACTCTTACCTGTTCCTGACTAACCCTCGACTTCTCTTCAGTGGGTTTGGCCAAGTCTTTCTGCATTTGTTTATCTATGGACTGAACAGACGTGGTATCACAGACTCTTGGTTGGCTGTTTCTCCTGTATGATGAAGATTCAGAGGTCCTGGAACCATCAGGTGTCCCTCTCTCATCATTTGTGTGTTGACCTCCACCTTTATCTCTCCCTGAGTTCTGTGGCAAAACCTTCGACTTGGCTTTCACTTGCTTCTCCAGCTGTTCTTCATCAACATCAAAGCTTTGCTTTCCTTTCACACCCTTTGGTTTGTGACTACACGCAGGTCTGTTTTTGCTGTCTACGGGACTTTTACTTTGTTGTTGTGAATAGATCTCCTCTCTGTCCCTATTGTTCTCTCTGGAGTTTTTTAACGAATGTCTTTTTTTCCAAACCACCCTATCCTCGGAATCTGCGTGTTTGGCTTTTGCGGTGACCCCACCGGCATCCTGGTCTCTTTTGTGTTCTCTCTCCGGCTTCTGTCCTTGATATCTGGAGCTTTGGCCGGGGTCACCTCCTTTGACTCCTTGGACATCACGATCTTTCTGACTATCCTTTCCGATTCTTTCCCTATGAGTATAACTTGACCCCGGAGTGACGTCTTTTGGATGTTTAGGGTTGTTCTGGTTCCTCCCTTGCCCACGATTGAAATCTTGGGTACGACTTGCAAAGCCATCATCACCTTTATGTCGGATCTCATTGTTGTTCTCCTCTGCATCTTTGTAGAAGAAATACCCATCGTCTTCTTCCTCGCTATCCTCCAACTCTTCCTCCGTCTCCTCATCGTCCTCTTCATCCTCAGCCATAGGAGCTTGCACAAAAGTGGTCTCCGTGATAGGCTCAGGACGTTTGTAAACCAACGTTGTTGCGTCTTTCTGAACGACCTCGTAGAAACCTTCCGAGTGCCCCCAAGCCTCCGGTTTGGAGTTTACTTCGAGGTCCCGGGATGTGCCGGGACCCTCAGCACCATCCGGCCCTTCATGGCAGTCCATTCCTTCCATGTAACTTTCATCCTCAGGGCAGCAGTGGACGTAGTAGGTCATTCTATCCGCTTCGGTTTGGAGATCTTCCTCGTAGTCATGCTCGTCCCCTTCCTCCTCCCCGGATGCTATGTTCTCATATTCGGACAGCGAGTCTTCATCCATGCTGTCAGGTTGAGGAGGGCTTGATTCGTCCTCAGATCCATCACTTAGACTGGATCTGGCCCCCATGGGTGAAGACGGCTGGATGTCATGCTTGCTGCGGCCAGGCTTCTCAGGATTTGGATCGTCTCCATCCCCAGAGACTTTTTCAGGTTTCTCAGACACAAGGCTGGATGCTGATGGGTTGAGCTCTGAAATGAAAGCTTTGTTCTCCTGCTTTCTCCGGAGAGCCATAACAGGCTTCATTCGACTCACACGAGTGGGTTCTGTCAGCCCTGAAACGATGTTTGTACAAATGAGTGCAGAATGAGCATTTTCACAACAAACGAGAGAAAACTGAGTTACTCCCTAGTGGTGGGTAACTTTATAAGGTACTTCAGTGGAATAAGTCGAACTGTAATAATGAAACTCTGAATGAAAAACAAAACACTGATGGTAATTTAATTATAAATGTTGCGCATGCGCACTTTTGTGACCCCAACTGAACTTCCGATACACATTCACAAACAATAGTGTGCCTGTAGATTATTTCTAATAACAAGCAAAAGAAACCGAGAAGAACCGTTACTTGGCTAAACTTGTCGCTCCAATAATTTTCATTTAGACTGCGATACCAAGCTTAAAGCATCATTTTAACATAGGAATGAATTATTTATATATTTTATTGCTTTTTTCTGCTGAAATTCTCATTACCGTAACACGTCCTGATTTGAGTGTGTTATATGTTTAAACAGAGTAAAATTGAAAAAACAATTGTACGATCTACTAGATGTTGCAAAATGGCAACAAAATTGACAGAATATTCATTCATTTAATATTCAATAAAAATATAGAAATAGTGGAAAAATGATCATCCTCCGTAACATTATTAAAGTACTGTTTGTTTACACACACAAAAAGATATTTACATTAAGTTTGATTTTATGCCCAAACCTTCCAATGGGTTAACAGGTTAAAATATTACTTCATATTTTTCTAGTTAAAAGCTTAATATTCTCTTTTGTCACACTGTGACTTTTTATTACCATTACCGATACAAAAAAATTACATGTGTAATTTTCCATTAAAATATACTTCATTAATGTCGTTTTATGTATGATTAATAAAAACCTGCTTAGGCATCATGGCTTCGCTTTCTTTTAGCAAAACATTATATGGGATTGACTGTTTTAAATGGTTACGGTAATTAGATTTTTTGTAAAAAGTGTTCAAAATCGTGCTAAACTTTCAGCAAAATTTTGAAATGAATGTTTTTAAACGTTATACCCTGTTATTACTTAAAAAAACCATTTTGTTTGAAAAACATGTTTGACATCTTGAAACCAAGATTTTGTGAGACTCAATTATAGCCATTTATAATGGACTTCTCAAGAGTTCTTAAGATCATAATTGCATCTCACCTATTATGACCTAAGCGGTGGAGAAAGTAAGTGACCTCCTATCCACACTATCCTGACTGCATGCCAAAAGTGTACCTACACCTTGACATCGTTCACCCTGAGATGTGTTAAAACCTCTGTGGAAAACACAACTACATCCAAACCAAACACAGCATCGGGAGGACAGAACTGTGCAGTTCAGCAATGTGCATCAGCAGGAAACATGCTGATATCTCACTGCAGGGATCTCTCTCTCTCTCTCTCTCTCTCGATGATAGGCATCAAATTCCCTTGTGGAAGGAAGAAAGCTTAGATAAAGCTTCCTGGTTTTGATTATTATGTGACTTTTGGATGTCACTGTTACAAAACACAAATGGCCTAAATGTTTTGAAGTTTGAATTCATACACATTTTAAATTACACTGAAAATAAACTTGAAAAATATTTGAAGAGTTTGGTTTCAAAACGAGACTAGATAGGTACATTTTCTGAAGAAAATGTGAGTGATGCTTTGTGGAAAACCGCGGAACTGGGCACTAGGGTGATAACACATTAAGCCATGAATGAATTTAACCAAACCCTATGTCTCTACGATGTTCTGATGCAGAGATATACATATTGCTAAACTGTTGCTAGTCTAATATGTTTGGTTGCTATGGGCGTGGCTTGGCATCTGCACTTGATAATACTCTAACCTATGAGTGAAACAAACCAAGCCCCGTGTCTCTACGAAGTTCCTATGCAGAGATATAGGTTCTGCTAAATGGTTGCTAGGCTAACCTGTTTGGTTGCTATGGGCGTGGCTTGGCATCTGCCAGTTGATGATACTCTAAGATATGAGTGAAACGAACCAACCCCCATGTCTGTTCGATGTTCTGATGCAGAGATATAGGTATTGCTAAACGGTTGCTAGGCTAACCTATTTGGTTGCTATGGGCGTGGCTTCGTAGCTTAATGAAGTTTCAGGGATACTGATTGGTTGCCTGAGCCAAATGAGCCCACCCCCTTTTCTCTATGACACTGTGTTGCAAAGATATCCATCTGGACATTTTATAATGGGAGTCTATGGGAGCGGTTGCTAGGTTGCTGTAAATGGTTGCTATGGGCGTGGCTTCGTAGCTTAAGGAAGTTTCTGGGATACTGATTGGTTGCCTGAGTAAAATGAGCCCACCCCTTTGTCTCTAAGTGGTTGTACTGCGAAGTTATTCAACATGGGACAGTTATGATGCCTTATATGGGCATGCTTCCTGTGATTGGGAAATTTTGGGAGGCTCTTACACCGCAGGGGTACAACTTACACCGCATTGTGAGTGGTGTCCTTACAGAGCCTGATAGCCTCTTCAAATCGTGTATTATTTTCATGTTTCTACGATATCCTCACTCGGAGCTACTACCCGTCAAAGTTAGGCGCAATGTTAAGTCAATGGGATTTTTCGGGTTTTTATTTGCCCCCCTATCGCACCCCCTCCACCCGATCGCTTCCAAAAGTCATCACACACCATTCCTCAATGGGCCGCTCGATTTGGTGTAGTCATTCATGGGTCCAAAGCGAAAAAATAACACGTGAATATATAGATATCTAGGTTTTGAATGGGAGTCTATGGGCGCCATTATAAATATACAGAAATTTTGGGAGGGTCTCACACCCCAGGGGTGCAACTTACACCCCATTGTGAGTGATGTTCTTATAGAGCCTGATAACCCCTTCAAATCGTGTATTATTTTCATGTTTCTACGATATCCTCACTCGGAGCTACGATCCCTCAAAGTTGGGCGCAATGTTAAGACAATGGGATTTTTCAGGTGCTTTTTCGCCCCCCTAATCGCACTCCCCCCACCCGATCGCTTATAAAAGTCATAGCACACCACTCCCGAATAGGCCCGTCGATGTGATGTATTCATTCATGGGTCTACGTCAAAAGCTACGGGACAAGTAGCATGTCAAACTTTTGGCGGAACAAGAATAATTATAAGAAGTATGTATGTTCGAATAACAATAGTTATGCTTTTTCAAAGCATCACAAATAACTCCGTTTTAAAATTATGTTTTTTTATTGTGCATTCCAATTAATATCAATCAAACTGCAGTTGGTTTGTTTTGATTTAAGCCATAAGAACTAAAAAAAATACAGCTAACTAACACAATAAAATACAATAAAAACATGATAACATAATTTTTGAATTTTAATCTCATTTTGGAACCAAACTCTTCATTTGGACATGTAAGCCAAACTTAATAATGTAGACAACAAACCAAGTAATATCTAAATGTACAACAAACTGATTTTCCAATTACTTTGAAACAACAAACCCCAAAATATTGTACGGGATGTTATTGAATTATTTCTGGGATTGTAATTTCAGCCATTGTTTGAATCACTTCACTAATGTAATTACATTTAATGTGGATTATATAAAGTTGCAAAGATTAAACAGATAGTTCACCCAAAAATGAAAATTCTGTCATCATTTGCTCGCCCCTAGATTGTTCCAAACCTGTATGTTTCTTTGTTCTGCTAAACACAAAGGAAGATATTTGGAAGAATGTCAGTAACCAAACCAAATCTCATACCCCATTGTCTCCCATAGTATTTAGTTTTCCTACTATGGCAGAGGGACGAGATCTGCTAGGTTACTGACATTCTTCCAAATATCTTCCTTTGTGTTCAGCAGAACAAAGACATTCATACAGGTTTGTTTGTAACAATCTGAGGGTGCGTAAATGATGACAGATTTTTCATTTTCAGGTGGAGTATCCCTTTAAATTGAATTCTTATTCCTTACAACTCACACTTTGTTTGCAACTTCAGTTATACTGAAAAAGATTTGGCTCAGGCCTTATGGAAAAACAGCAAACCTATGCTGAAATTTGCTCTTGGTCGAAGTCATGTAATCGAAGACATTAGTATCGCTATCGGATCAGTGCACACCATCTAACCGCCCGATACACCTGTCTTCTCTAATGCTCTTTTATCTTCAGCTACCGCAAATGAATTTGCCAGGATCTGTTTTTCATTTGGCCTGTAATTCAGAGCCATCTTATTAGAACATGAGTGAGCCTTTATCAAGATTCCCAAGACTTTTTCACGCCTGTAAAAATCAACTTTGAGTCCTGTGAAGACTAATTTCATTTGATGTATTTATTGTTCTCTGCCCAAAAGTAATACGAAGTAAATTCTATTAGATATGGACTAAAATCCAAAGGCTCAAGTTCATCCTTTGTCTCATCCAAATGTAAATGCTTTTCGGGACACTTGTTTGGCCAGCAATACCAGGAAACACGTTAAGTTAAGGTTTAAATGAGTGTTTACAGCTGGTTGCCTTTTTTTCCAATTCTGACTTGTAAAGGTAAAGAAAAGTTTCTTAATGAACCTCCTTTAGCGTCATATCCAGCGGTTCTGACGTCACGACGATCTCGAGACTGAATTACTGCAACACCAATCGACCCCAAATCTTTCACAAATACGTTACAAGTCTTGTCAAATAAAAGCGTCAACAAAACACCCTCGTTAATACTCGGCTAGCTTAAATGGCTAATATAACAGTTACGTTGCCCAGAGAATATGCCGCGTGAGATCATCGTCGTTTCATCGTCAATGAAACATTCGTGCATGCATGCGCGTGCCCCTAAACCTGTCCTAAAATAACAAATGCACGATGAGTGTTTATGTATTGTATATCTTATCCTTAAATGCAAATTGAGGGTACTCAAGTCGAGGTTATACACACCTAATGTATGAAAATATATTTCTCACCGGAGCCAGTTTGGTGTCGATCAATCGAATAAGAATTTGTCGTCGTATTGCTACGACATTAATGAAGAAAATGTCATGCCATATCTTTCATGAAGCACAGATGCTCGGGAACGTGGATAGCTAAATACACACACACCGACACCCTCAGCATCCCGGGACAAGACACACACGCTCGCTTTATGAGTTATTTAAAGAGACAGAACAAAACATCAACATAAGAAAAAAATAGATTTTTTTAATTTTTGAAAGATTACTTTTCTCTGAAGAGAACTACATTACTAGAATAAATAAAACAAGGACAACGAACTAAATTTAAAACAGAAGTAGTTTATTACTTTACGTGGTGTATCATCAGACAACTATATATATGTATTTACACCTAGCAATTTATATTAATTGTATACAGTAAATAATATTAAATATTTTAAACTGATGAATGGTCACATGCCCTAAACAACACATGCTCTGCTTGCATAAATGAGCCGTAAACTTTATTGTAATTTTTTATATAAATTTAAGGTTGGAAAAAATAAGGTTGGAACAAATTGCTTATATTATATAAATGTACAACACATTTAAAAATCTATCAAAAATCTATTTGTTTGAAGGTTTTTCCTCCAGCTGTGTTAGATAGGACAAGTGAAATACTTAAGCACTTCTTATCAATCCATGTGGAATACATTGAGATCAGCGTTAAATCTGTATTTTTTGCTCATCATGTTAACCTTCTAATGATAGCGGTTTGCATTATAATCGCAGAGCTTTAAACAACAACAAAAATACTTCTT
This sequence comes from Triplophysa rosa, assembly GCF_024868665.1. Taxonomy (NCBI): domain Eukaryota; kingdom Metazoa; phylum Chordata; class Actinopteri; order Cypriniformes; family Nemacheilidae; genus Triplophysa; species Triplophysa rosa. Next base: position 11,695,152 of record NC_079892.1, read on the forward strand.
TAGGATATTATCTCTAATGGTGTTAAATTATTTTGTCTAAGGCTAAGCTAACGCTGCCTTTGAGCAGCGTTACTCGGGACTTTTATTTTGAAACCAACACGACTCTTCCTGCAGTGCGTTCAGCTTCACGCTCCCATTACCTTCAGCGACTCACACATCATGGCGGACGCCGATTCGTGGGGTGAGAATTTCTCTAAATTTGACAGTTATCTTCAATTTATTAAAAAATAAATACACATAAATAGGTTTTGTTTAAAACAATATCCTCATAAAATGCCTTTTATATTTTAACGTAACTAAATTCACTGTTACATGTCCAGATGCTGATAGTTTCGAGCCCGACGAGCCAATTAAAAAGGCGGCAGTTCATGACAAATGGGAGGGCGAAGATGAAGAAGACGACGTGAAAGTTAGTAACGGACGGCATGTTTGTTGTTTACATAACAATAAATGTGTTTGGTGCTTAAATAATGAAACACGTTTTCATTGTCAATAAGTTGCTGTCGGCTAACTGCGGCTAACTATTCTTGCTAACTGTCTGTCAGCATGGTGGGTAATCTAAATACATGGCCAGTCTGTTATTAACATAAGAGGGCGTACACACTCTTAAAGTCATAACTTCATAATAATCATCATTGATATAGAAATTAAACGTGTGCCAAAGATCAAGATTGAATTAACTTTTAAAGGTGTATAACGGGGCCTTGTGCATTAGTGCATTTTAGAGCTGTAACAAAATCTAAATGTCATCGGATAAATGTTGTATTCTTGCTTATGTTTGGTGTACTCCATCTAGGATAACTGGGATGATGATGAAGAAGAGGAGGAAAAGGTGGAGCAAAAGAAGACAGGTGCAGAATTTCTACATTACTACTGTCATCTGCCTGGTTTCACAATAGTTTGGCTTGGGGGTTTAATTATGCGTTTTTCCACATACAGAGACAAAGCCTACAGAAAAGAAGAAGCTTGGTGACAAAATAAAAGAGAAGGAAAGTTTACAAAGGAAAAAACAAGAGGAGCTCAAACAACAACAAGTAAGTTCAGACAACACAGCATTGCGCTTAACCTTTTTCAAAGTTTTCATTTCGTTATTATGCGCATTCATACATTGCAGCAGCAATGCTATTTTTGATCAAAATCTCCTGTTAAAATGTGAATTGCAGTGACTAATGATGACTTTGGTTTTAAAAAGTTAGAGGAGTCGATAACCAATGAACTGACACCAGAAGAGGAGCTGGCAGAGAAACTCAGAGTGAAAAAACTACAGGAGGATTCAGATTTAGAACTAGCAAAAGAGGCTTTTGGTGAGTGTTATCTTACTATAACTGCATGGCATTATAAAATGTTGTTTGTTTTGTTTATAACATCAGTATTTTTTTTAATATTTTTTTTAGGTGTAGTATCAAATAATGTTACAGGAATTGATGCAATGAGCCCCTCGTCAAAAGAAGACTTTACAGAGTTTGAGCGTTTGCTAAAAGAAAAAATCTCTCCGTATGAGAAGTCTATACACTATTCCAGCTTTTTAGAATCACTGTTTAGGGACCTATGTATTTCATGTAAGTTTGCTTCATTGTAATTTTTAGTTATGTTGATAGTTCTTCAGAGTAATTCAGGATATGAATCTTTGCTTTCTGACGTGAATTATTGTCATTGTCTTTCAGTGGAAATTGATGACTTGAAGAAAATTAACAACTCACTCACAGCGTTACTAAGTGAAAAGCAGAAGCAAGAAAAGGTATGAAACTTTTTTGGGGTGGTTGACGAATATGCAGTAAAACAATTTGTAAAACTCAATTTCTGAAGAAAAAATACACATATTTATGTAAGGTGAAGTTTCAGAAAATATAAGGTGTCACTAAATTAGTCAACTCTTTCACTGTTTTTTTTTTTGAAGCATTTTTACTAAAATGTCCTATGATGTGACATGGCAAGAATTAAGAAAAAAATCTTATATTAAAGATCTAAAAAATTAGATTAAATTTAAAATATACAAATATCATGAGAGAGATCTAAATTCATCATTAGACTCTTATTCTTATTACATTATTTTTCCCCGTGACTTGTTTGTTTTCAATTAAAATAAGACGAAATTTGCTGTCATCCTTTCGAAACTACTGAAAATTATACTATTTTAAGATGAGTGATGACTGTAACTCCCCTACTGCAGTACCCAAACTGTTCTTTAAGATATTATGAGATAAAAACAAATTTGTGGTTCTTTTATGTGAGTCACACCAAAGGACAGAAATTGTAGTTATTGCATTAAATGAGAAAGTGAGAGGTATTACAGTTAAAGGTAATTCAACTTTGACAATGTTTTAATGTTGAATTATAAATTCATAGACAATACATTACAATCTAAGGTAAAAAGGAAGAAAAAAATCCTAATTGTTTCCCCCAGAAAATGTAGAAACATTTTCTTTGTCAATCAGTATGTTATTGAAACTGTCTTCCTACTGCACAGCTAATTGTTATTCAAACTATATTCATTAAGATGTGAATGAATTTTATAAAGTATAAGGCTGCTCTTTTTATAAGGAATCATTTAGATTCTATTGTCTTTCTGTGTCATTCTCTTGATCTCCTCCCTTCTGTGTGAATCATTGTTCATTTTCTCTCCATAGATCCATGTGCTCTCTCTTCCATTCATTTTTCTCCCTCAATTCTTTCTGTTTCAAAACCAAAGTAGTATCACATTTTATTTATTTTCATGACACTTACAACATTACGTTTTCTGCAAAAACATCAGAAATATTGTAATTAATGTAACTATTAAATTTGAGAACACCACAAATGATCAAAAAAGAATAAGAAACGAGTTAAACAATTATTATTAAATTGTTTAAAATGCTTCTTAAAAAGACCTTGTCCTCTTGCATGACAGCAGTTGTCACACCGGTGAACATTATCCGTCACACCAAAGGACGTTTCAGTCTTTTGTCTCAGCTAATGACCTTGCCGTTTCTAGCTAACCTGTCAATAGCAGTTAGCAAGAATTCTTTGCATAATCTTCCATGATTATGTAGTTTAACGTATAGTTTTCATAAAAAATATAATTTAGGGGCGTCACACCAAAGGACAACATAACTTAACACTTGCCATGTATACACGTCATATATGCGTCACAGGGGCTTCAGTAACCTAAAATCTTGAATGGGGTCTTTTTAGCAAATTAATGTTGTTTGTGGATTTGCCCGATTTAAAATCAGGATCTGGTGTCACACCAGAGGACATGGTTTTCAGTGACAAAACGTATCAAGTTCCTACGCTTTTAGAAATATATGGATGAAAATAGACTGATGTATCTACCATTTTCATGCTTTTGTTTTTAATTTCTAAAAGTTTTAATTTACTGAACTATGCTTGAGACAGTCACATCATAGGACCATTTTGAGATTTGGCTCAAAATAAAAAAAGTCTAATAACAAAGCACTTTATATCAACAGGTCTATGTAAGATAAAGATATGCTTAACCATTTACTACATTTTAAATGATGACGATACTAATCATATACATTTTTATCTTGTGTGACAGTGAAAATGCCATGTCACGTCAACAACCCATTTATTACCAAAAATGCTACATTGCTTTTTATTGCAAATATTTAGCCAAATAGTTCATACAAAAAAGTTTGCATATACAAGAAGTGAAATTTATATTAATCTTGGGAGCAAAAATATATATATTTTGGGTTTTTTTGTAAACACTAAGCGTGTTTATTTTTGTCTTTTTTGACTCAACAGCAAAACAAAGGTAAAAAGAAAAAGAAGGGCGTTGTACCAGGAGGAGGATTTAAAGCCAAGATGAAAGATGACCTAGCAGATTACGGGGAGTTTGATGGCGGTTATGCACAAGACTATGAGGATTTCATGTGACCACGGCTTAACCAATTTATCACTTTTGCCGTTTGCTGAACCATATACCTTAACAGCATGACCTTATCCCTGCAGTCAGGCCCGTTACCAGAATCATGCTAGAAAACTCTGATCTTCATCCCATGACATGCACAATATCCCTTCAAAGACGTTTATACAGAGATTTAAATAACGGCTCTACTTTTTCTGGTCTGTCGTTGGTCAGCTTTTGTCGGAATAATGAAACCGATGATGCAACTCCTTTAAAAGTGAACACTGACAGCGTGTGAACTAGCAGTATAGATTTCACAGTCCAGATGACTATGAACAAAGAGTGTTATTGTTCGGTAACTGCTACTTAAATAAACGACATTCTATGCAAATTTCAGAACATGTCGATATGAATCTCAATGTCATTGGATTAATTTTGCAGTTGACAGCCAGCGTTCCTTTGGAAGTTAGATTTGTTTGAACGAGATTACTTTTGCATAGCAGTCTTAGCTAGCTAAACCCATATAAACCGAAGTGGTAATATCTAAAAAGTCATGTGGTTTAAGAATCATGTCTACACTAGATGTTTTATTTTCTGTTTTGGTTCATTCATTTCGATACGTAAATCTAGATTGTAGCGTACTTTAGCTAAGCCTAAAAAAATCTTCTACAGAAAATAACGCTTTAATGTTTGTAGCTCGTGATGCATTCCATATGAAGTAAAAGACCAAAAAGTATGAAACTGCGCTGTGCGACTCACTCATAAAGAACTGGTTTTAAAGGTACATTTTGCAGAGCAGAATACACAAATATTTACAAACTCAATGCAACACATTATGCAGTTACTCATTTGACCTCGACCACGCCAGCAAAGAATTGATGCGATCTCAGACAGGGTTTGAGATTATCTGATGATACACAAGGGACTGATGTAGGGTCAGGAATCGTTTGGCTCTCAATTTTCTCTACAAACTACAGTGTGATAGACGTGCTTCAAAGAGACTTGTGCAAAGCTGATAATAGGACTCTGCACTGTTTTATAAAGATCTAATTTAATAAAAGTTGCTTAAAATCCTTGAGTTGTTCTGTTGTTTTTGCATTGTTGTTCAACATATCTGCAAATCTAAATGATGTAACTGGTTCCGTAAATTAATTTCTATGCATTTAAACAGTGTTAGACTTAAAACGTTTCTTATCCTGTTATTTTCTAGCCTACCCTCTAGTGGACAAAATAAGGAATTCCTTTATCTGGCAGTTGAAATAACTGATCATTAAAAATAGCTGGTTGATCAAAAATGGCTGAAACTTACCATGTGAACTTAAACGTTTATGTACACAAAATACCAGTATATTAGTCATAAATAATCATTTAAAGGAATGCAGATTTTCAACATGACAATGTATTCAGGAAAGCAGACTTGATTCTAGACTCGTCCTCTAGTGTCCCAGTGCACATGAATCTGGAACGGAACACGGCTGGGCTTCGGCCTGAGAATCAGTCTCTTGGTAGTCGAGCTGATACTCACCTCTGCAGCTCCGGCAACTGGCCTTGATAAACTCTACTCATCCTTTAATAAAATAAAATACTAAAAAGTGCAAACAAACTGGAAAACAAGCTTAATCTTCACAATCATCAAGTTTATTGTAATGAATTGGGTCATTCTGCATATGAGGTGGTGTCCCAGTAAAGTACACTTTAACCCATAGAGGTCACTAAAGTGCATATTTAGCATTTCTTGTGTATGTAAGCAGTAAGGTACAAGAGGCTGTGCTTATTGTGAAGAAATCACAGCTTGAAGGGTGTTTTAAGGCACAAAGCAGAGAAAGACATTGAACTTCACTATGAGAAAGTGCATGTTCTCTAGGTATGTAAATGGAGCTGTGTTGATACTCATGTTAACAGAAGGAATGTTGGGGTACTTCACATTCATTTAAATAACAATGCTGTAATCTACTGTATACTAACACATTGTGCTAAAATGATGCATTATAAGAGTAGATTTTGTGTTTGAAGAATACATGTTATTTTTTAATACAATAGATTATTAAACTATAATTGCAGTAAATGTAAATGTACAACTCCAGGTGGCTTTAAAATGTTATTTCAAAAAAGTCGATGCGCATATATATTTATCATCTGATGGAGGAAATCCAAATACACTTCATTCTGCATCATGTCTTGTTACTGATCTCTGTGTGATTCCACACCCCTTCCCTCATCATGTGAGCCATTCAAAATAACTGCAGCCCAATTATGAGTATTTTAAAATGTAGTTCTTGATTTTCGCAATCTGATAATAACATAATCCAGATGATATATAATTCGTTACTATCCAGGTCTGGGTACACTACAAGATGTACACTACAAGTTTAGATCTCTCTGTCAAGAAATGACTCGAGTCCATACTTAAAATATCAATACTGTTGTGAGTTAACATTTCAAGTCAATCATGAGGCAGATACAGAGATGAACAAGAAAAACAACAGGCAGGAGACAAAGTAATGCTAAAATAAACTGAGTTTATTGTTTATTGAAGAGCGATGGAGAGCTACAGACAGACCCTATGATCACCAGTTTATAGCACCTTTCACGTTTATAATCTCCATCTCTAGAGATCTGTCTGGCATATACAGATATTTACTCTGACTGTACCTTAAAACATAAGTCATACTTATTTGTTATGTGTTTTACTACATCTATGTTTACTGTATAATAAGATAAATGTAAATAAAGAGTATCTGAATATATAACTGATTTAGAAACATGGTTCAGTATATTCAGGACTAAATCAGTTGACAAATTCAGTGCATTTTTACTCCTTTACTATGGTGATCATTTAATTTAATTGTAATAAATTAAATTAATTAATAAATCTGAGAAACATACAGCACACAAACATATACATATATAAATAAATATAATGGGGGATATTGTAATACATCATCACCATGAAATAACATTTTGGTCTTATCGCCCACCGCAAGTAACAGAGCTGGACGATATGACCGTGTATACTGTTCTGTTCCCGCAAAATAAAAGTCAACCGTAAGAGATTTTTCTATCTATAGACAGAGCGCAACACGTCATAATCTGAAAACCACGCCCACCGGGAGAAAGCAATGCAACCCTAGAAGCTGCTTCCTTGTCATTTCTGACATTTTGACAACAAAAAACAGAACAATGTTTAAAAACTGCTATGTGACAAGGTGTACAGTAAACAAGCTAAAAACACAGAACTACATTTTTATAAGCTGTCGACCCCAAAAAACAAGTGTTTTTAAGGACCCAAAAGTGGAGTGCAGCGAGTCATTTTTTAACAAAAACAATGGTGGGACAAGCTGTTAGCTATATTAGCTAATATTAGCACTGGCAAACATAACGTAACTGCATAGCTTTCTGCTTTATCCACATTCTAACAAGTTGCATACTGTCAAAATGCTACAGCTTAGATCTTAGTTTACAGAAATATAATATATAAAACTGATATTTGGATATTTGACCTACCAGTGACAAAATGTTGACTGCACACGTATCGTTAGGCAAACCGAGTGTGTCAGGATCCTGCAATTTGTAACAATCAGCTTTAACAGTTAAGTTACAAAAGTTAAAATGCGGTCAGATTAGACTGTGTGAGATTAAAACAGTTAAAAAAATGAGACAGACAAGTGATCTAAATGATATAAGTGTATTTACAATGTTCACGTTAAAACAACACACTAAAACTCAAGACTGCTAAAAGCATGGAACACAATACCATCCCCTAAAACAATCTAAAGGTCCAAGCGGGTTAAATGTCCAAATATGAAGTGATCACCAGTGTACATATAAATCCAAATAAAGTTTAATCCAAAGTCTTTGTTCGTTGTGCTAAAGTGTGTAAAATTAAAGACATACACACATAAAACAATAAGAGGAATGAAATGGCTAAGACAACATGTAAAACCTATTAAAACTCTAATACACATAAAATAATAAGATATATAGAGCGGTTAAAACGTGTCATGTGTGACGGTGTCACATAGTCCCCCCCCCCTTTGGTGATGATGTTTCTCCTCAGTCCGGTAATGCTGTATCATTACATCCAGAGGGATGATGGCCAGGGCATGATACAGCTCATCATCTCACAAGCCCTGGTCCAGCCAACGATACAGCAGCCCCATTACCGGACTGAGGAGAAACATCATGGAAGGCTGAAAACTCCTCAGGATCCTAGAGGTTGCCTAGTGCAGTGTTTCCCAACCTTTTTTCTGCTGCGGCACAGTTTTAATTTGCAAAAAATTTCACGGCACACCAGCATCACATTAACCACTAAAATATAACAAAATGGCACAAAACTGCATTGCTTTAAATTGCTTGTTAAAGAGTACATTCCTCAATATTTTTAAGGGCTTATTTTGGTTTATGGAGTGTCCGACAACAAGTTTATGTACATACATGATGTAAAAATACTATTATTTCGTAATAATAAGCAGTTTTTATTACCTTACTTCTTGACTGACTCTCAAATGATTCGTTCCGCGATTCATCTGTGTAATCTCCGCCTTTCCGCCAGCGTAGTCTGATCTGATTGGTCAGATAGTGTAGTCTGCTGTGATTGGTCAGATGGTCTAGTCTGCTGTGATTGGTCAAATGGTCTAGTCTGCTGTGATTGGTCAAACGCGTTCAGCATGTGTCGCAAATGGACCGCCTATCATTACTGCTGTATTACGGTTTGCAGGTGGTTGGATATTAACAGTGTATAGAGAGAGATGGCGTCGATTTTACCTTACCAGTTCGAGCCCGAGTCTGACGAATCATTCTTTAATCCTTATACAGATGCCAGTAAGAAAAAGGACTGTTTTAGACACTTCTCTTGTAACAGTTAGTTATCACGGCATACAGTGTACGGTGTTCGTATCTTCAGATGTTATTATAACTATAGTACACCACGCAGTTCTTGAAATAAAGACTTTGCGAGTTAATATGGTTGAACACTTACATTAGCGCAACGAGTTTATAGCTAACGTTAGGTAAACAAACAGTAACAACCCCAAAAATAACGGTAACGTTAGCTAAACACAGACATGAGATAACGTCACACAAATTTAATTTTAAGTAAAGACAAAAATAAAGAGTCACACTTACAGGTTGTGATTCGGTGGAGCTTACAGGTCCAAATAAAGTTGGTATTGCAACATCTTTTAAGGAAAGACGTTTAATGTATCCTGCAGTAAAGGCGCCAAGATTGATGAAGCAATCTTCGGTAAAATGACGCGCGCAAAGTAAAACGTTCGGTTTATACTCCTTTGGTGTCGTTTGAAAAATAAATAGTAACCATTTTTTCCTCAGAAGTTCTTCCTTTGGTAGTGAAAATAAGACTGACTTAGTTTCACTACATAGAACACAGCTTCTCTTAGACATGATGCACACGTCACGAACGAGCTAGTACAGTGTTTGGGGAGGAGAGAGTTAAGTTTTCGCAGTCAGTAGGCGGGGATTTTTCTAGTGACGTAGGTACATTGTGGTTAAAGATTCGGACAGGTCATGGCTTGTTCGCGTGATTCAGAGTCGATTACCTTTTTTATAAGCTAATAACTTTGTTATTCGTTCACCTTCGGATTTACAACTTGGCAGATTGCTTACATTCAAACACGGCAAAATTAAACACTTCATGAAATGTATTTTTTATGATCTCGAGGAATGTACTCTTAAGACAGCATATTATAATAAACGTAGTACTCACATATGATGTCAATGTGAAACTTGAGCTTGTTTTGATGAACACAAAGATGATATCCTCGCTGGAATTGATGACAACGACACACGGAGCTCTTGGTCAACTGCTCTCAATCTTTCTCTATTTTTGTTCTTTATATAAGTCAAACTGGAAAAGCTGAGCTCACATAAGTAGGTTGTGGGAAAAGATAACAACACTGAGATTGCACTGTCTGCAATGACTGGGTACTCTTTGGCAGCAGTCAAGCAGAAACTGTCCAAAGGTAGGTCACTGAATGTCATGGTTCACACCACGGTCCTGTCTCATTTCAGTGAGCTGCTCTTGTTGCTGCAGCGACAGTCCATTTGCGTTATCCATTGCAGATGAGCTAAATGGGTCTCGAACCCAGTCAAAGGCTTCAGGTGATGTTAAGGGGAAATAAAAAGAGAATTTTTCTTCGAGAGTTGATAGATGCTTACAAATTACCTCACACAATGCCGCAAAGTTGTCTGAATGTCCAGTTTGGGCAAGGGGAAACATCTCAAGAGAGCCTTTTTCCACATGTTGTTGCCAGAGGGCAAGCTTTGATCTGAATCCATGCAGTTTGTCTGTGCTAGTTAGTACATTTTCATTTCTCCCTTGCATTCGCGTGTTCAGTTCATTCAGGTGTGCAAAAATGTCCGCCATGTATGCCAACCGTGCACACCATTCCTCATCTGCCAACAGCAATGCGTACTCCGATTTTTCCGCTGTTAAGAAGGTTTTCAGTTCTTCCTTCAGTTCGTACACACGCGACAAAAGTTTACCACGGGACAGCCATCGGACCTCCGTATGAAGCAATAAAGTCTTATGGTCTGCCCCCATCTCCTCACATAAGATAGCAAATAGTCGGCTTTTCAAAGGCCTTGTTTTTATAAAGTTGACAATACGCACTGCACCATCCAACACAAACAGCTCCTTTGGTAACGTCTTGGCAACAAGTGCCTCGCGATGCAAAAAACAGTGCATGACCGTTACGTTCGGATTTTTTTCTTTGACTCTTCTGACGAATCCCTTGGTATTCCCAGTCATGGATGCTGCTCCGTCGGTAGGGTTGGGAATCGTTTCAATTTTATCGATTCCGATTCCGCTTATCGATTTCGATTCTTATCGATTCCCAGTTTCGATTCCACAGTTGAAGTAAAACATTTAGATATCAACCTGTATGGTCATTTAGCCTGCTTATTGACTTGTTTGCAATATATATATATATATATATATATATTTATGAGCACCGTTTTGTGTATATTAACACATAGAAACACACCTTTTCTGATTTATTACAATTTGTATTATCATAGTTGAACTACATCATGGTTAAACTGCAGTTACTATAATGCAACTATGGTTAATTTGTGATTCCTGTGCTTTAATGCAAATTCTATAGCTAAACTATGCTTACTATAGTAAAAAATATCGATAATTTTCATAAGGGCTTTTATTGAGATATCAGCAGATCATGCAACGCATGTACTTTTCTGAAAATATGCACACAGGAATTAAAAAGAGGAATTCAAATTTTAATCTCAAGTATCCGATTCCTATTCCTTTCGATTCCGATCCGATTCCTAGCCTTTCGATTCCGATTCCAAATTGGAATTGATTTTCGATTCCCAACCCTATCCGTTGGTACACACACTCACGCAGTTTTCCCATTTTAGTCCTCCTTGTTCAATGTAAACGGATGTCACCCGAAATATTTCCTCTCCTGTTGTTTTTGATGGCAACTCTTTGCAAAAATAAAAATTCTCTCTGATGATTTCACCATTCACAAAGCGCACGTTCGCTAATAGCTGAGCATTCCCACTTATGTCTGTTGATTCATCAATTTGGAGTGCAAATTTGACGCTAGTTTTTATTTTTTCCAGTACAACACTCTCAATGTCAGCGGACATATCGTCAATGCGTCTGGCAGTTGAATTGTTTGAAACGGGCACTTTTGCAATTTCTTTGGCAGCATTTGGACCCAACATTGTTTTCACAATTGCTTTGCATGCAGGCATAATTAATGACTCCGCCACCGTATGTGGCTTTTTCGATTTTGCCACTAAACCAGCAACCAGGTAGCTAGCTTCGAGAGCTTTTTCAGACACTGTGGTACTCTTTCTCATCAAAGAAGCCTGTTTCTCCGTTTGATCTCTCAAACGCACAAAATAGTTTATGTCTTTTTTAATAAGTGATGGATGTTTTGTTTGTAAATGACGTTTAAGCTTGCTAGGAACCATTGCATGGTTAGATAGTTTTTCTCCACAGACTAAGCATAAGGGTAGTGCTGCCGAGCGATCCCCGGTGAAAGTGAATCCATATGACAGATAACTGTCGCTGTATTGTCTTGAGCTCACCGTTTTTGCTTTCTTTCCTGTGTCTCCACTGCTAGAGGGCCCAGGTTCCGATTCAGGGTCGTTAGATTTTCTTTTTAAGAATTTATCCATGTTTTCCCATTGGTTTTAGTAGCGTGGTCGTAATTATGTGTGGAATTCGCACATGGGAAAATCGCGGGCTACGAGGTCACGTATACGTACAGTCTCCTGGATGAGATCACGTATACGTGGTCAAATACGCGATGAGCTCACAGTTGGTTTACTTTTAATTGTAAAACATTGCTGTACATCTATATTTTATTTATTATTATTCAAAATTGGCCATTTTCCACGGCACACCGGACAACTTGTCACGGCACACTAGTGCGCGGCACAGCGGTTGGGAAACACTGGCCTAGTGGCCTACTATCCGCAAGGATGTCTGAGCATTCGTCAAGACCTGCGAGTCATGTGGTGTGGAGAACAGGGAGTATGCTGTCATCAACCCTAACAACAGACCACTAGCACAGCATCATCACCGTTCATCACCAGCAGCCACCAATCACCATCATACCAACACGCCGGAAAGGCGGAAACACCAGGGGGAGTGGCGTGCTAGCAGAGCTGGGTACAAGAGGCCCCGGGAGGAAAGGTGCCCGGGCTGGTACTGGATTCCACCTCTCTTTCAGTTTCCACAGATTCCTCCGGCCAGCTAGTGCCGACGTGGGAGGGCCTAACGTGGACTAATTTCTTACAAAGACATTTTAAAGCACACATACAAGACGACACCCACAAGATGGACAATGGCAGGCAGTACCTGCAAGGGACTAGTTCCTTCTCTGGAGCGGTAGGCTGGGGGGGAGGACTATGTGACACTGTCACACATGACACATGTTTTAACCGCTCTATATATCTTATTTATGTGTATTAGAGTTTTAATAGGTTTTACATGTTGTCTTAGCCATTTCATTCCTCTTATTGTTTTATGTGTGTATGACTTTAATTTTACCTGGTCATCTTGTCATGTGACTGGTCACATGACAGGCAATGGCAGCAACCATTATAAAGGAGGCAGCGTGGCACAAGTGGTGAGCTTGGCTTAGTTGGACTGGACTGAGGAGTTTCAGTAATTGTGGACTTACTTTAGCACAACGAACAAAGACTTTGGATTAAACTTTATTTGGATTTATATGTACACTGGTGAACACTTCATATTTGGACTTTTAACCTGTTTGGACCTTTAGATTGTTTTAGGGGATGGTATTGTGTTCCATGCTTTTAGCAGTCTTGAGTTTTAGTGTGTTGTTTTAACGTGAACATTGTAAATACACTTATATCATTTATATCACTTGTCTGTCTCATCTTTTTAACTGTTTTAATCTCACACAGTCTAATCTGACCGCATTTTAACTTTTGTAATTTAACTGATAAAGTTGATTCTTACAAATTTACCCATTCTTCCTGCTGATGCTTCACGTCTTAAACTGATACCTCACCCAAAAATGAAAATTCTGTCATCATTTACTCACCTTCAAGTCTGGCTTTTACAGTTCGGTAGCTTATAAAAACTTAGTTCCGGGTTTTTTAGCTTGTTTACTGTACACCTTGTCACACACCAGCTTTTAGACATTGTTCTGTTTTTTGTTATAAGTCAGAAATGACAAGGAGGCAGCTTTCCTGTAGCTCAGTGGTTAGAGCAAACCCAAGGTCATGGGTTCAATCCCAGGGATGGCACATAATTACCAACAAATGTATAGTATAATGCAATGTAAGTCGCTTTGGATAAAAGTGTCTGCCAAATATGTAAACGTAGAAAGTCAATGAAGAGGGATAGATGGCTTACCCCCCGGTGTGGGTGTGGCCTAAATGCGCTCTTGAATCGCTCTCGAGGTACTTCACTGTCATACGCCGATAGATTTGCGCAGCGCCGGATTAAAGGAATAGTTTATCCTAAAAAATACAATTTGCTGTTTATTTACTCACCCCCAGACCATCTGAGATGTAGGTGACATTTTTTCTCGAATGGAACAATAAAGACAATTTCAGGTAAATCCGCAGCCCTCTGTGCTTCATATAATGGATGTGAATGGCTGCCATGCCTTCAAGAGTTCTAAAAGCACATATATCCAACATAAGTGCGATCCCCGCGGCTCCTGGTGACATATTAACGTCTTGTGAAGCGAATCGATCGTTATTTGCACTGAATTGAACTGAAACATCATTTATAAAATTACGAGCGTTTTTTTACAGCTTAATAAAAAAAAAGTCCTGATCGCACTTCCTGTCGTGTAAATGACGTATGCACAATCTCAAAGTAAACGGACACTAGTTTGTTTACAACGTAGAGAGATGACGCGTGTGCAGATCTTAAAATAAGTAATTTATGCGACAGAAAGTACGATCACGACGTTTGGCGTAAGCTGTAAAAAACCGCTCGTAATTTTATAAATGATGTTTCAGTTCAATTCAGTGCAAATTACGATCGTTTCGCTTCACAAGACGTTAATATGTCACCAGGAGCCGCGGGGATCGCGCTTATGTTGGATATATGTGCTTTCAGAACTCTTGAAGGCATGGCAGCCATTCACATCCATTATATGAAGCACAGAGGGCTGCGGATTTACCTGAAATTGTCTTTATTGTTCTACTCTAGAAAAAATGTCACTTACATCTCAGATGGTCTGGGGGTGAGTAAAAAAACAGCAAATTGTATTTTTTAGGATGAACTATCCCTTTAATCCGGTGCTGCGCAAATCTATCGGCGTATGACATTAAAGTACCTCGAGCGATTCAAGAGCGCATTTAGGCCACGCCCACACCGGGGGTTAAGACATCCAACCCTCTCCATCAGTTGTAATCTCGTACACAAACGCTTTCAGGCTCTCTCACGCTCTCACTCTGCCCAACTAAACAAATCTCACGCCAAATAACAAGTAAACGGTAACGCAGACGTGAATGGACGTAGGAGAATAACGTGAACGGAAGGAGGGTCACTGCGCGTGATCGCGACGTGCTTCTGTGAATGATGTTTAATGAACAAATTTCGGGACGAGCACGAGCAGATAATCCACCCGGCTGGTTCGCTATCAGCAATCTCAGTATCTACTTTAACAGCTACAGTGAGAAGCACTACAAATAGACACAACTGTCTTACCCGCATTCTCTCTACAGCAGGCATCCCTCCACCACCCGGCTCTTCACCACGAATCAGAGTATACTCACTACAAACAACTAGACTAAACCGCTGAGAAACCGCCTCGTGAATTATCTATTGATGAATATCGCGCGCGTTTGAATTCAAATCCTCCCATAAAACGTATTCACATAACTCACATATAGCCTACTGGGCTGGAGACCCACGACGAGAGTGGGCGTGGCTTCAGCGCCAACAGCGGACACGACCCAAGCGTTTGAGAGCAGAGTGTCCTGCTTATTTTTCCAAGATTTTGATAACTTATTTTGTTTACTTGGATGTGTTTATCGCCATTCAAATTTGGCTGGGTGGTTAATAACCCACTTTTCTGTTGTGTGACAATCTCAGAACACATATTTTAGGTCACTTTACTCGGACTTTAAGCAAAACATGGTCAGGTCAAAGTCTCA